>NW_009703448.1:51171-78133 GCF_000703405.1 Apaloderma vittatum | reverse complement strand
ACTGGGTTTTAGCTCAAACCCAGGACATCCATCTTGAGCAGAAATTCAGTGGCAAAAGGGCTTACTTTCAGAGATTTGAAGGTAAATGCAAATTTTAGTGCTTTCCACAATATGGAAAAATCAAAAATGGGGACTTTGAAGAAATACAATAGAAATGTAGGATGTCCTGCTAATCTTTTGTTTGATACTGGCTTGAATTGGTTGAGCACAAAAGAAACAATTCATTATTTCATAACCAAAACAAAAGAAATCATTAGTGAAAAACTCCATACATTTAAAATCTTCTTATTCATAAGTTAAAGACATGTGTGCATAAATCTTTTGAGAATCTATTCTAGAATTCTTCATATGAATTTTTATTTTCGATGATTAGTAGATGTTTCTTATTTAGGTGGTCGCTGTTCTCTTGCCAGGAAGGTCACTCGTACAGCTGTGTCAATTGACAGGCCGGTTACACAAGCAATAGCAAAATGGTGAGTTTACAGATAGGCACCAGGCAAACGTTTAATGAAAACCCAGAAATTAACTTCCAGAAATAAATGTCAATGTGATACGCACTCTGACTTCCTTCTTCAGAGAAGCTATGTGCTCTTCTTTCAATGAGTCTCCTAATTGCTCTCATTTCCTAGGCATTCTTTAGGTTTGCAAAGCAGTTTTGGTACATGTGGACTATATTCTTTTTGCAGGAAACTGATCTGCAAGCTACTGCTAAAATCTATTCTTTTCTTTATTTTCCCCCCCATCTTTGCCCTTTCTTTTTACTCCATCGGGGCTTTCTGAAGAGAGGGAAGACCCGGCTGTTTTGCCACCCTCAGTTTGGACATGAGCCAAGATCAATGAGAGGCTTTCCACTGAATTCTGTAGGTACTGAATCATGCCTCTGATTCTGTGGAGAGTATCAAAACATAAGCAAATCAATTTGTATGGAGAACAAGAGATGTATCTCACATGTACTGATACATTTTTCAGTAAAGAACAATTGCAAAACAGAACCTATGGCTTAATTGGAGAACAGTAAAGCGTGATTATAGTATTATTCTATCCAGTTAAAAGGAAGTCCACATAAGCTTGTTCAGTGATATTCGAGTTTTGTGAGATAAGTGGAATGCATGACAATAGGAGAAAATAACAAAAACACGGGGAAAAAATAAACTGAAAAAAATAATAAATGCTTTACTGCAGCTGATTGTATTGGTTTATGGGTGAGGCTGACTAGTATTTAAAGGCTAGTATCTTGAAATTAACTCAGTTATTTTACTGAGTGCTGAATGTTTGTAAAGATGTTAGAGGCAAAGTCTTGTTTAGTGGATATATATGAAAGCTGCTATGCGTGTGGCTACCAAGAGATGATTTGGACAAGTATAACTTGAGATATTTGATTGTCTGTGAGAAATAAATGGGGCTCTAGACACTAATGGGTTTGGTCCTGAAAAGTAATATGTGTTCACTGGTTGAGAAATTAAGGCACTGTCTAGAAAATTTGTCTTACTTTACTGCTAGGCTTTCAAATGCATAGACAATTTTGGGAACAAGCTGGCAGAAAGTCCTGAGTGACAAGTCAGAGGATGATTAAGGCGGGAATTAAGACACATGAGACTGAACTGTGCTCCCGATTACTCCTGTGGCCTGTGTGGCCAGATGCATTCAAGCTGATTCTGCTCTGAAAGCTGTGAGGCTGTAGGTTTAAGATGAAGTCCTAAGACTGAGGTGAAATCTATTAATATTTGAGGCTTCAGCAATTTGTGGGGATTTTTTTTGTTGTTGTTTGAACTGTCTACATCTACTTAAGGTTAAAGAATTGAAAAGAAAGCCTTCTGATTCCCAGTGTTATATCCCTAATTTCTGGCTACCACCTGGAAAGACAAAACAGAATGAAAAGGGACAAAACTTTTTCTGTGAGAGTGGTGAAGCCCTGAAACAATTTGTTCAGGCAAGTTGTGGCTGCCCCATCCTTGGAAGTGTTCAAGGCCAGGCTAGGTGGGACTTTGAGCAACCTGGTGTAGTGGGAGGTGTCCCTGCCCATGGCAGGGGGTTTTAGAACTAGATGATCTTTGAGGTCCCTTCCAACCAAAACCATTCTATGATTCTTTAAAAACTGAAGCCCAAAGCTTCATATGTTTCAGACTAGTTTATGACTAGCAGAAATAAGCATGCTTGTTCTTAAAAGAAAGGGAGGAAAACACAATAAAAAAACCCCAAATCAAACACGTGTATGTTTTGCCAACCTTTGTTTCTAGCTCTTAGTGACAGGCCCTACAACAATATTGTAAACACCGTACAGAGGAGGAGATGCTTATATTTCCTCTGAACTTAGCATAGAGATAAATCCCTGGAACAGCTACAAAATATCTGTGGGCAAAATGCAACCACCAGTGGATTATGCCTAGCTTGTTTTTTACGTCAGTTTTACTCAAATTACTGCAAATTCTGAATTAGTTATCTGATATTCACAGTGGTATGTAAAATAAAGGGAAATAAAGTAGTTAAACATTGCTGTTAGTGCAATCTGTCACTCTTATGTGTTGGTCATTTCCTGTCACCACAAGGTCTGAGAGAAGCGTATGGCCATGGCAGATCCCATCCTTTGGCAATTTCTTTAACTGAGGTAGCTGATAAGTTTGTTAAGGCTAAATTGAAACAATATCCCTCAAGACCTGAATGCTGCCATTTATTAAGTGGTTATGTTAAAAATAAATGTTAGCCTTGACACGTTGCTAAATTTCTATCAACTTTAAGGAATACAATTTCAAAACAGAAACTCCGTAATGTCCAAGTAAGGTCTGAGATGAACAGTGACCTGGCTTTGAAGAAAGACTTCCCAGAAGATGGCAGTGAGGGAAATACAGTTCTCAGTCAGAGGATGTATCTGAGCGCCTTCCACTCTTGCCTGCCTCCAGGTGAGAAGAAATAACACTAATAGATTTGTGTATCCACCTCTCAATTTCCAGGTAAGGGAGGGTTGGATTATTGTTCTTTGCGGATGTGGAGAGATGAGACAAAAGTGGAAAATAGGAGAGAAAGTAAGGGGAAAGGCAGGAAAACTGTGAGTTTAGTGTTCAAGCTAACCAAGACTCAAAAGAGGTGATGTTTAGTGCCGGACTCTGACAGTGACTTCAGCAGTCACTGTTTTCCTTCAGCATCTCTGCTTCCTCAGTGCTCTCGGCTCTGTGAGGCTGCCTCTGAGGCTCAACTCCTTTGAGATCAATTACTGAATACAGAGGAAGGAGGGAGCAGAGAAAAATAATACTTAGTTGTGAAAGTGCTAATAAAACTGGCAAATTGAGTGGCTGTGATGAAAATTTTGAAAAGGAGTGAGTGTTGACAGAGGGCAAAGGTGAAAACCTAAGCAATTAGCACAAGAACTGAGAAAAAGTGTGGAAAAGAGAGACTGACGAGAAGGAATATTACCAGTTTGTGAAAAACAAAGGTGATAAACAGAAAAAGAGAAAGTAAAAAGGGGGAAATCAGCAAAGAAAATTGAGTGAAAGTAGTGAAAGTTAAAAAAAAAACCCACAAATTTTATAAAATATGCCTTTTTAAAACTGCCTTTTGAACAGTAACAGTGGCAACATGTGGTCTTCTTTGGTCTAATCAAAGATTAAGATTATCTGGCCAGTATGGAAAGGATTCACAGTCCATCTATCGTAGAAATATAAGAAGTGGAAACCATAGAATCATAGATCAGTTTGGGCTGGAAGGGACCATCTAGTTCTAATCCCTCTGCCCACTAGACCAGGAAAGCTGCTATGAGGTCTCCTCAGAGCCTTCCCTTCTCCAGGCAGAACAGCCCCAACTCTCTCAGCTGTTCCTCACAGCAGAGGTGCTGCAGCCCCCTGATCATCTTTGGGGCCTCCTCTGGACCTGCTCCAACAGGTCCATGTCCTTCTTGTGCTGGGTTCTCCAGAGCTGGATGCAGTATTCGAGGTGGGGTCTCACAAGAGCAGAGTTGAGGGACAACTTTCCTATTTTCCTAACATACTTATGTTTTTGTGTAGGTATCCTGACTTTTGTTGACTGCAAGATGTAAATAACAGTGATCAATTTTTGCCTTTGAACACATTATCTTCCACCTGATCAGTGTCTTGGTTGTCCTATTAAAAAAATGTACTGTGGGAAAGTTACGTTTCAATAGGATGCAGTCACTGACACACATGGGATACATTTTACATTGCAGTGAAAGCTTCAGTGCTTCTGGGAAAATTTGTCATGCAAAGGGAAAAACTGCAAAATTTTAATGGTGAATCTTACCGTACCATTTAATTGCATGATGGTAAGTGACTTCAGTATGTTTGAAAGTAGTGTTACATAGCTGACCTAACTGGGACGAGGGGCTGCCTAGTCTTGAAATCCTTTCCTCCCTTGAAACTATCTTCAGCATAAATTCCTGTCTTATGGTTATCGTGGCTCACTGTGTCATTAGTAAGTGAAGAATTAACCAAAATGTAATTTGGGACGTTTCTGTGATACTCTTTGATCGAAGGATCCTCTCATTTCTTGGTTTGATAGTGAAGAAGACATTCTTCTTAGTTGTTTTCTGTCCCTTTTTGTGCCAGCATTAAAGCTATTTTCAGATAAGACCAAAAGTCACTCCTTTTCTTTGTCAGGGTTTGTCTTACTTCTTTATATTTCCCTATTTATGTGACAACTTTTTGAGTGCTTGTTCAAGTATTTTTCTGTCTGTGCAATCTGTTGCTGGCTGTGGATTCCCATCTTAGCTGTAGCTGTTTGGAGCACAGCCAGTTCTGCCTGTCAGCGGACAAGGTATTTCTAGAAGTATCAGCTTCAAAGCTCTTGTATGAGATAGCACCTCTTACAGAAAGAAAACCGAGAGTAACATAAAATACATATGAAGACTGCAAAAGCTTTTCTCTCTGAGCTGACAAACATTTGCACTGCACTCTCATGCCTTTTTTAAACGTGGTGTTGATTCTCTGATTTGGTAAGCATTTTGAGGTGATGACATTATGGGTGTAAGGGTAGTGGGTCCAAGTGTCTGGTGAATTTAGACAAACACATTTCTACAACTATGCTTAAGTCATTGTGGCTTGATCAACAGATCTTGACTTTCAACATTGCTTTTAGGACATTTTTTATCATCCTTGCTCATACAGTGCATGTTGAGGTCCATATTGTGCATGACTAGTGACTGACTAACATCTGTGCTTGCAAAGTATAAAGTACTGTTAACTAAGATACGCCATATGAAATGAAAGAGAAATCTGAGTGAAAATCTGGATACTGAGAAAAGCAGTTGTTCAGCTCCTGTTCCAGAAAAAAAAATATTTGATGAAGACTCTTTTTATAATTTCCACTGATTTTTTTTTTGTAATAAAATGTCAATAATTATAGTGCAAAGATGGAAACCATCTAAGTGTAGACTTGCCACCCCTGCTCACTTCTTTAGTTAAATCATTTGACTAGGACATGCATGTAATTGCTTCAATATCAGATTTAATATGGAGCAAATGATACATGTGTGAATGTGAGTCTCTGCATTAGATCTCCATGTCCTTGCAGGTTAAGTCTGGCAGCACAATTATTGCTGGAGAAATAAATTTGTCTGTAACTGCACGGAGTTGGCTTTTAACAAAGTTTTCAAGCCTACTGTAAAGAGGATAATATGTTCATTGAAAATAGCAAATTTAGGTCCACATTTCTTAAGCTTCTCTCTAGGCAGCTTCCTGACAGTTTAATAATGATGGGATATTATTTCATGTTCTGCATTAATATTTTTAGAACCAATACTTTTAATGATTTTTTTTTTGTAATCACATTGTGAAGAGTTTCCCTGAAATACCTGCCAGGTAAATTTGTTTGTTTATTTGTTTGTAATTGTTTTCTTTTAAATGGGTTTTCTTTCTTTTGCTGTTCAGAGTAACTCACACAAATTAAAAAGTTATTTTTAACTTTCAGAAAAGCCGGTGCATTTCTGAAATGCTATTGTATGTTAGTCAGACCAGGAAAAGAAGTTTATTTTGCTTTATCCTATTAGTATTCTTCTTTAAGAGACAATGGAAGTTTTATTTTCACCTTACAGATTGGTTCATTTTATTCTTACGAACTTGAACAGAGCCATCCTCAGACCTGAATATTTTCCCTGTTTCTTCAGGGTTCACATCTTACATGAATCTTGGCCAAAAGCAGGTGAAAATGTCTTTTTTGCTGCATCTAAAGCCAAGGCTTCGTGCCAGTGTGTATTCCCAAGCCTTACCTCACTTGTGGATCTGGTGTAACTGATCAGTTGTTGGGACCTTGGGCAAAGACATGAGTGTCAGACACAAGGGATTTGCCTGGGTGAAAGATGAGCTCTCTGCACGGTGGGTCCAGTCCTGCCAGGAAGATAAGAAGACTCAGCCAACACAACAATCCATAGTGAGTGGGAAGCCCATTTTCAGTGTGTGGCATGGAGAGTCAGGCTGTGCAAATCTCCTTGTTGGAATGGAGGGAGTGCATCTCCATGTGTGTGCCTAGAGCTTTGTCCTCAGCTGTCGGTGCCATAACGGGGAGGGGGAGTTGAGGAAAGAACATGTGTGTATGCTTGGAGATGTTAACAGACAGCCACCACCTTCTGAAGTCCACCTGCCTAGGAAACATGTCCCCTTACCAGCAGCTGCGCTTGGTTCTTTCAGCCAGACTCAGGATTGCTCCAGAGTGATACTGAAGACCAGTTTGGATATAAAAATATGGTTGTATCTGTAACTCCATTGATAAATCAGTACAGTACTTCAGGGTTTTGGAGGGAAGAGGTGACATTAGAATGCCCACTTGAAAAGGCAGAGGCTAGATTAAAATGATCTCTAAGGTCCCTTCCAGGTTAGGCCATTCTGTGATTCTATGATTATGAATCTATTCCAAGTATTAGCTAGATGTGAGGCTTTCTGATGTTATCAATGACATCTCTTTCAAGGGTAGGAACTTTAGGTTATTTTTCTACAAAAATGCCTTCAAAAATAAACTCACATGTCTGTGAAAGCTCACGTTTGAAATAATACTAATTTTCACTCCTTTTTGTCTCCGAGAGAATTGGATCCTGCCTATTTTATATTTATTCATCCCTTGTTGTTCCCTAGATACGTCTCTTCTTTGGTCTGCTTTTACGGAAAAAAATAAAGGTATGAAAGAAGGAGGCATGCCTGTAGCTTCACCATTTTGTATTGATGCAAGAGCACAGATGAGGTTGCTAAAAGTAAACCACACACCTGTAGCCCTTCTGTTCTCTGTTACTTGTACAGTCTTGCCTTCTGAGAATCATGTCTGTCTAATCCAACATACTCAGTTTGTGCCTAAATTTTGGACATCTGCCTCTGTAACTTCTGTTCCCTTCCTTTTTTTTTTTTTAAATTTATTTTCTGATTGGCTTCCAACTGTGAGTTCAGAAAGCTCCTGCATGTCCTGTGTCTTATTAGTTGGCCCCATGTGGATATATCTGGTATAACCCAGAGTATCTCAAATGCAAGAGACCTCTCCTTTGGCGCTTCACCTGGGCCCTGGTTCTGAGATGGCCATGTTTTGCCTCTCCCAGCAGGAGCAGGTAACTGCAGTCTTGTAGGCTGCTTCCCACAACAGGAGAAATTAGTGACATCAAGACCTATTATTTTTTTGAGTTTAGCAAGTTTTTATGTGTTTGAACAGTAAAATTTACTGTTAGTAAAATTTACTAATAGCTGGCTATTAGGCCACTTTCCAAGTGAGTACCATTTTTCTGCTTCTGGCATCCTTTGTAAGGATGACAAAATGCTGCATAGCTTGACCCCTTAAATACCTCTTAGCAACATGGATCACCTTCTCATCCAAGGAAAGAAAATCTCCATATGGTAACTTTTGGTCATGCTTATCATACTAAAAAATCTTCCTCATCTCTTCTTCTGGACTGTTTTCTAGCCTTCTTCAGTTTGTTTTCATTAGTAAGGCATCTTCTACTGTATCAACACTTGACCTTCTTAGCTTTGCCTTTTATATAATGACATTTTCATGTGTGTATCTGATCTCATTTGTATTCATGTTGTGGTGAGTATGAAAGGCTAAAGTCTGTTACGATTTTTGCATTATTTCTCTTAATCTCTCACATTATTTTCTTAGTGCTTCTTACTCACATAATGTTTTTCCTCATACAGGCTAACCTTCATGTAAGCCCATCTTTAAATCCATTATGCATAATATTATGAGAACTGAAAAAAATTCTCTTGTATATAAATTATTAACATTAAAAGAGTGTATTAGCTGAAAAAGACTGTAAATATGCTGGTGTTCTTTCAGCCTCTCCTGTGTAAGATTGCATTTCTGCAGTATAATCATTGCAAGCAATAGAGAACGAATGAAAATGGGCAAAAATTGAAAATTGACTGACTAAAATTAAACCTCTAAATTTATATCTAAACATCTATAAATTTTTGAAGCTGAAGAGCTATGCTTGAAGTCACTGGAGCACAAAACTATCTCAAATTCGGGCTCATCTGATTTAATTCTCTCTTATTGCTATGAAGTGAGAGTTTTAGGATCCCAGTTTTTATCTTTATAAAATGCTGAATGGTGCTGCTTCTAGAAGAGGTACCTACATAGTGTTAAGCAGACTTAATCAAAAGAAAAACATCAAAAGAATGTTTCTGAACAATCTTCACTGGTCCCCATGTGTTGCCTGATCTAGCTGAGAGGCATCCCTGCCCATGACAGGGAGGTTGGATTAAATGATCTCTAAGGTCCTTCCAGCCTAGGACATTCTATGATGATACTAAACAAAAATGTATTTTATTGTTACTTGTTCAATAAATAGTAGTTAATCACTGCCCTTCTGCCTGGCTGTGTTTGTCAGGTGTGAGGTGCCTGCATCAAGGAGCAGCACATTCACTTTGGTACCTTGGGGCGTGTGAGATTCAGTCTTTTAACAACCACAGACTGTAATGGCAAATGGAGTTTAGGCTGCCCACAGACGCTCTGTGCCCTTGCAGCAAGTGCCACTAGGATCTCTGTTGTGAAGAATCAGGGCTTTTGTGGTCTGGTGCTGGCCACCAGGTGAGAAAGCATGTGAAGCAGTCCTTTGCTGCTGGTGCGTATCTGAATCTCTGCAAAGGCGGAATAGGCACCTGCTTCTGCTTGCCCCTGATACCCATCTCATTCTTACAGGATGATGGGACTTCTGTGAACCCGGTGTAGACGGGTAATGAGTGTAAACTCAAGTATGCACTCAGGCTGGTATTTGATAGGCAGTGATACCTATCCCTGTGTTCCTGTTTTCACTGTCTGTGTCGTGTGATGACTTATCAGTGAGTTAGGTACAGTGTACTTACTGGTCATGAAGCGAAGGAAAAATAATGTTGAAATGAACTTCACAGTTGGTTTTCAAGATTCTGTCATGCTTGGAAGTTTTTAAAAAAGATAACCTAAACCTGTGTGTTGCTTTGTTTTTTTGGAGAAGTTCCTGCTTCGGAAAGTTGGTTTTCTTTTTCTCTTAATTTTGGTAAAAGTTAAGCTGAAAATAACATAATGTGGTATGAAGCAAGTTCTGTGCTTTAGGGAACTCTTTATTCCCACACTGTATGTAGCAATGGAATTGCAAGAAAACATGAAGTAAATGAATAGTAAGTACGAAAACTCGGGATAGAAAATAGTTACCTTTTTCTAGTAAAAGAACTTATCAGGGACAGAATAAGCTGACTTCCTGAAGGCAACTTGTCTCATTATTCTATATGTAGGTGAAGATGTCTCAGACTAGAATTTACATGAGCATGTTTTACTTGTAGAAAGATTAATAGACCTGTGTGAGTTACAATTGGAACACTTACACTATGACAGCTCTTAAAATGCAATTTGAACAAACTTTCTTCCATTAAATTAGCTGTTACTCTTCACAGTTTTAGTTCTTGCACAACCTCCTGGGCTGGGATTTGGACTATTTTAATCTTGTGCTGCAAAGAGTTTAAGTAAGGGTAAATGTCATATTTATTTCTGGAGCTTTCACTCCAGAGCATTTAGCTCTGGAACTAAATGTACTCAAGTTTGTCTGATCAAAGCTACCTACAGAGCGTCAGCAGCATTCTCTATTTTTTATGCTACAACTTGTTTCTCTGCTTCGAAGGAGTTAGGGCATTTTCAAGCAGATCAGATAAGAATTTTTCATCTAGGTTACATGAGAGAAAGATGTATGTTATTACACAGGTTCAGTGACCATAGAATGACAGATTGGAAGGGACCCTGGAGGTAGTCTAGCCTGCCTCATATGCTCAGAAGCAGAGTCAACTAAGCCAGGTTGCTCAGGACTCTGTCCAGTCAGGTTTTGAATATCTTACAATAAAACAACATTTTTCATATGTTTAAATGGATTTTCTTGTTTTGTTTTGTTTTGTTTTTTCCCAATTTATACCTGGTGAGTCTTTTCTTGTCAAAGATACCACTTGCTTAATCTTCTTCTCTACCCACTGTCAGGTATGTATATACATTGATAAGATCCCTCATGATCTTTTCTTCTCCAGGCTAAACAATCCAAATTCTCTCCTTCTCTTGCCATGTAAGAGATGTTCTGATACCTTAAATATTTTTGTGGCCCTTCACTGGAATCCGTCCAGTATATCCAACTCTTTCTTGTGCTGCAGAGCAGCCTTACCAGTGCTGAGGGGAAGGATCACATCTCTTGAGCTGCTGGCAACACTCTAATGCAGCCCAGAGTGCTGTTGTTCTTTTCTGTGTGGGCACAATGCTGATTCATGTTCGATTTGTCACCCACCAGGACCCCTGGGTCCTTTTCTGCGAAGCTGGTTTACATTCCAGCTGCTTGGCCCCCAGCCTGTGCTGCCGCCTGAAGTTGTTCCTCCCCAGGGCATAACTTTTTATTTCCCCATATTAAAGTTAGAAGTTTCACAGTCTCTTCATTTCTCCAACATGTCCAGAGCACTGATCTTGTGTATCAGCCAGTCCTCCCAGTTTTGAAGCATCTGCAGACTTGCTGAGAAAGGATCCACTCTGTCCCATCATCTAGGTTATTGCAGAAGGTATTCAACAGTATTAGTCCCTGTTTCAGCTACTGGGGTACGCTACTGATTACTCCAGCTGGACTTTGTAATGCTGATCACAACCATCTGAGATGAGCAGTTCAGCCACTGTTCAGCATACCTCACTGGTCACTCACCTGGCCTCTGCTTCATCAGTTTTCCTATAAGGATGTTACGGGAGAAATTGTCAAAAGCCTCACTAAAGTTGAGATAAACATCTCAACATCTAAACACTTCTCTCATCCACCAAGCCAGTTCTCCCATCATAGAAGGGTATTGGGTTTCTCGAGCATGAATTCTGCTTCATAAAATCTTGCTCACTACTCCCAATTACCTTCTTATCCTTCCTGTGTTTGACAGTAGCTTCCCCAGATCATTTGCTGCAGCACCTTCCTAGGGATGAAGTTGAAGCTGACTAGCCTGTAGCTTCCCCAGATCCTCTTTCATGCCCTTTCTGGGAGTGGCATCTGCTCTTCTGCAATCTCAGGAACTTCTTCCAATTGCCACAACCTTTCAAAGATAATTAAGAGTTCTCTCACAACAAAATTGATGAGCTCCTCAACCCTTGAGAGTGCTGCCTATCAGGTCCTATGGACTTCTGTATGTCCCAAGTTTGCTTAAACTTTCTTTAACATGCTTCTCCTATGCGTTGGATAACATTGCTGCAGACTTTTCCACTGGTCTCAAAGACCCAGGACTCCTGAAGGCAAATCTTACCAGTAAAGACCAAGACAAAGCATGCATTGAGTAGCTTAATCTTTTCCATGTCTTTTTGCATGAGCACTCCTATCCTGTTTAGCCGTCCTGAAGGCAAATCTTACCAGTAAAGACCAAGACAAAGCATGCATTGAGTAGCTTAATCTTTTCCACGTCTTTTTGCATGAGCACTCCTACCCTGTTTAGCCATGGGTCCACATTTTCTCCTGTCATGGTTTTGCTGCTGATGTGTATTTGCAGTATTAGAAATAATATTTCTGAGTTTGTTGTTTGATGTATGAGGTCTTACCAGTTTCTGTAGTTGTTGTGCTACTGTTGTATCTCGCATTCATTTCTACTAATGTTACGCTGGGAGCCTAATTCAACTGGGAGCATGTTACATGTTACAAAGTCTTATTTTTTCCACCTGACTCTTTGGTAACTGAAAAGTTTTTTTTTTTTCCCTTCCTTCCGGCAGTAAGTCTGAAAGACTGTGCAAATCTTACTGGAGAGAGTTTTGTCGGTATTGTCTATGAAATACTGAAGGATGAGATCTTTTGTTAAAAAAAGTTTACCAAACAGTTACTGCTGTCTCATGAACAATTTTAAATTATCAAGAGTACAGGCATTAGCACCTGGGGTTTATGGATGCACTCTGCTGGTTATGCTTCAAGTATAAGTGTCTTACCCTTTTGGGAGCTGATTTATTTTATTTACCTGATGTTTTTTCTTCCAGTTCTCTTTTCTTCATGCACTTCCTGCGTGTGTTGTTATTGCCAGACAGACCCCTGTGCCTGTGGAACTAGCTGGCAACAGGACACGTGCAGATCTGCAAGACTTAGTGTTGCTTAACTTAGCAAATTAGAGCTCTGCCATACAAGTTGTTTTGGCTCTAGATGCCTTCACTAAACGTGAATGAGAACCTTTTCTTCGGCACTGGATATGGAGCATTTGTGTGAGCCTTATGTTTCGTGCCAGGGTGCAGTGGGTGGAGTACCTGCAGGGAAGATAGACCATGTTGAATAGAACACATAGAGCCACAAGGTGTGCACCTTTTAGCCCATCCCTGTACAGTGTGAAAAACAAAAGCCTTTCACTGTCTGTAGTCAACTTCATTCACGCTTCAAGGAAAACAAGGACAGAAACACAAATACCAAGCTGTTTTCCTAGAATGACATGGCATTTAGATAATCCTTCTGTCTTGTTTACCTTTGGAAGGATAGGAGACATGAAAGGAATAACTCTAAATGAAAACTATGCTCTTAGAGGAAAAGGTAACCTGCCAGAATAGTCTGTCTGATGCTACTTGAGGTAAATACCAGTCACCAATCACAGGGAAGTGTTGTATCAGGTGGACCATGTTGAAATCCCCTACCTCCCCTTGTCCCTGTTACAGTAGTCATTTATCAAGGCTCAGATCGTGCAGAGACCTACCACCTCTGTGTATCTGGAGACTTGCTCTCTAAGCAGATGTACTATTGATGCATCTGGTGATCTATGCCTTTAAGTTTTTTCATGATGGAAGAAATAAATCAAACCTTGTCATTCTGAAAGTCAAGAACTAAGAGTAGCCAAGATTTTCTATTCTTTCTCTTCTTTACGGAACCAGCTATTCAGTAATTTCTAGAAACACTGTTGCTTCCTTTCACTTCGCTGAATGCCCATTGATATACTGCTGGGCAATTCTTATCATTGTTAACTGTTACTATCACTAATCTTTCAGATCCCTATTAATTTTTTCTGAGTCAAAGTCACCCCAGAGTTGTGCCACTGGAATTTCTGGTCTGTTGATAGGACACTGGGAAGACATTTTTGCCCTTTCCCAGTTTATGCCCAGATGAGACCTTGGTAACTGAAGAGCACATTCATCTCAATGCCATATCTGCTTAGCTTCATAGTTAGGGGTGAGAGGTATATAAGGCATGAGGAAATCATTTGTCTTGTTTATATTCAAGATTTTTTTATGCAGTCAGCACTGTGCTGTAGAGCATTCAGGTACTGTACAGTGAGTGTTCCAACATCAGACTCTCCAAGCAAAAGATTTTCAGCCAACTCTACCACCTGATTGCATTGAGATAGAATTACTGCAGTAGTGTATTTCATGAACTGTGCGGTTCATGAGCAAGGAGATTTTAATCCAGCTGCATAGTAATTTTGAGAACTGTGAGAATGTCATCTTAACTTGATAACCCTGCTGCCTTAAATCCTGTCATATGCCTATGGAGAGAGACAATTTAGATTTAGTAGTAGCTGGCAGGGCCAAATGTCAGAATAAGAAGAACAAAGTTAGCTAATAGGGAAGTTTAGGAATTAAACTAAACTTTTCCAATGTTTTCATCCATTACTCAGTAAAAGAGAAAACAGTATGTTGTGCATACAGCTTGAACACACTAATCAACAGTTTTCTGGGTGAGAATTGCACTAATGAAAATATATTTGGAGTGACACATGATCTGGAAACACTGTTGTGTGTGTCTAGGCTAGACAAATTCATTCTTTACTTAAAGAATTGAAACAAACACCAGCTGCATCTCCAGCCATGCATAAATAGCCAAATAAATAAAATGGCATGCTAAGGGTTTCCAAGGTGTCAGTGAACATCATCTGTTTTGATTCAGAGAGGTAGCTGTCATGTCATTGTGTTCTTCAGATGACTTACCGAGTACCAGCAGGTGCCCAAAGCACATCCTGAGTGCTCGTAGTTGTGTTGTCATGGGCAGAATGACCATTCTTAACGTAGAGAGCGCATCAGTTTTTAAGATGGATCTGAAAACCTGTCCCATTATCCATCTGTTTGGGCACCTTCCACCACAAAGAGAAAATAAAGAGATTGAAACAAAGCGTTTTAAATTATTATACGGCTTTTTCTTAAGTGTATGCAATTATAGTCAATAATTGGGACTTACTTCCCAGCTCTCCTGTTCTCTTGTTCACATGTTCACCCTTTCGCCTCCTTTATTGTGCTAACGCAGGGTTCAGCTAAGGACCAGCTGACTTTATACATACGTACCTGAGTGGACGAGCTGTAAACTGTGGATGCAGTGACAAACTGCAGGCACATCACAGCTGACCCAGCTATAGAACCAATTGCTTGCTATAGGTGCGTAGATGCAAAGGGGAGGCCTGGGGTTAACTTCTCAGTTAAAATACCGCTGCCTATTCATGTGTCCCAGCTTAAGCATTTCATTGCTACTGACGTATCTGCTGATTCTCATCTATCAGGTATTTCTGTTCTCACTTTTTGTTTTTTCTTTTTTTCCTTTTTTTGTTGTGTTGTAGATATATACATCATAAATATAGGTGTGAGTGTATAAGTACATCAGCTTGTGGTTACATTGCTGTTTATTGACTACTCTAGATGGACTGCACTATGCAGATTCTGCCTCTTCCCTAAATATCTCTACATATGCAAAAGATGGCCTTCAAAATGCCAGTCTGCACTCTTGTGTCCCTTTCGCTTCTAGATACAAATGATGATACTTCTCATGTTTGTGGAGAGTTTGTGGGATAATAAAGGTTAGACATTCGGGAGGACTGGGGTTGCTGTTGGTCCTACCTGTAGCAGCACTCATTTCAGAAGTGTTTCATTTGGATGTTTTATGAGGAGTTGAGCATTTATGTCTCATGTCTGTATACCCCTGTGTTTTATGTATGCAAGAATTCTCCTGGTTTTGCAGGATTATTTGCCTTTGTGTGTGTGCAAAACAGATCCTAATCACTGCAAATTTGCGCTTCTAGACAACTGCATAGTATGGACCTACTGAATTAAGACATGCTTAAAGTATGGGGCAGTGATCCTGTTGTAAGCTTTGTTGGGTTGACCATGGCTGGATGCCAGGTGCCCACCAAAGCCACTCCATCACTCCTCAGCTGGACAGAGCGGAGAAGATATAACAAAAGGCTCATGGGTCAAATTTAGGACAAGGGAGATAAACTTAGCAATTGCCATTGTGGGCAAAACAGACAGACTTGACTTAGGGTAATTATTTTATTATTCATTGTATCAGAGTAGAGTAATGAGAAATAAAAACTAAATCTTAAGAAACCTTCTCCTAAGCCCTCCCTTCTTCCCAGGCTCAACTTCACTTCTTTGAGTGCATCCACCTGCACCAGTGTGGGATCCTCCATGGGAAACATGAGGACAGCCTGCCTCACTTCACCATCAGCTGCAGGAAAATCTCTGCTCTGATGCCTGGAGCATCTCCTACCCCTCCTTCTTCACTGACCTTGGTGTCTGCAAAGTTGTTTCACCTGTTCTTACTCCTCTCTCAGGCTGAAGTTGCCATTGCACGGTAACTTTTTCCCATCTTAAATATGTTGTACTGGAGGCGCTATCACTGTTGCCAGTGGGCTCGGCCTTGGACAGTGGTCGGTCTATCTTGGAGGCGACTGGCATTCTCTCTGTCAGACGTCGAGGAAGTTTCTAGCAGCTTCTTGCAGAAACTACCCCTGTAGCCTCCCCACCACCAAAGCCTTGCCAAGCAAACCCGGTACATAACTGTTCTTGAAGATTGTGTTATGACTTTGTTCTACATGTGCAATAAAGTAGTAAGAAGAAATCACCTGTAGCTGCAACGGCAAAATAATATGTAAGAACTAAATACTGCTCTTCTGAATGGTTTCTGGGAGCTTCTAAATCCCCACATAGCGAGCCTAACTGGAGGGATCAAAAACTGTTTAAAAGATTGCATGATGCAATTTCTGTTCTTGACAAGATTCTTGAATATTTTTGGGAAGTTGCTCCTATACCTTTGCAGCAAAGAGTTTCTTTCATTCAGTAGCCTCTGCACTTGCAGACTAGGAAATCTGTGTCATGGAAAAAAGAAAAAAATCATGTTTCTTTGGGGCATTCCCTCTCCAATTCTCATAATTAGCAAGGACTCTCTTGATATGTGGGTTGTGTCTAGAGCACCTTGCTTAAAAACACTGATTACCTTGTCTTCGGGAGATTTGTCTAATTCCTTCTCAAACTCACTTGTGTATTTGGCTTCAGTATTCCATCGCGGTTACCTTTCCTTTCTGTGGGAAAAAATTTCTGATTATTTGTTCTAAGCTTGCTACTTGGTGATTTCATTGATCATTCACAGGTGCTTGTCTTGTAAGAAACAGTGAAACAATCATTCTGAGCTTAGTTTCTCCACATCTTTCAACACTAGAATATTTCTTCCTTTTTTTTTTTTTGAAACTAAGCTATATGGTTTTCCACACATCAGATCAGTCTTACCTTTTTGCTGTTTGCTATACCTCTTTTAGTTCTTTTGCATAGTTGTTTGTATGGAGTGATCAGAATTAGGCATATCAAGGCTGAAACAGTAGTAAAATGACACTGTTGATTAATGTTCCTTTTAAAACAATTGGAAATGTTTTATTTGCCCCTCTTTGGTGGAGCTTTGAATTTTCAAAGGGCTCAGGATGACAAGGTGTCTTTCTGAATTGCTATCAGTAGCATCCATCACTGTAGGTGCAGTGTTAATGCTACTATGCAGTTTTCTATGTTGAATTTCATCTGCTCCTGCTTTTATACCTATGTTATCTCTCAGCCCCATCAGTGTTGGAAGAGCCTTTGCAACTTTTGCATTCAGCTTATATTTTGATGATCCTGAATAATTTGTATCTTCACAAGTCAGCTCTTTTCACAGATGGTTTACAAAGATGTTGAAGTGAGCAGGTATGTGATCCTCCTTGTAACTGCCCTTTTTCATCATATAATTCTATGCTATAATTCCTTTCTTTTAATAAATTGAATGATAAAAGGCCTTTCCTTTGTCTCCAGACAGATGGCATTTTAAGGAAACATTAGTGAATGGAATTTTAAAGCTTTTTGAGAACTCAAGAACACAGTATTAGTTGATTGTTTAAAAGATGCTTAATGATTTCTCAACACCTACCTCAAAGAGGTCCGTATCATGTGCTTGGTGAATCCAGTACTGAGGACCTCGACATGTGTCCTAAAGGATTTGGAACCACTGCTTTTGTGGAGGAGTCTTAATTGTAAAATACTGCTGAGGTTTCAGTCATCACCCCCTAACCCAACCCTGTACAAATTTGGCTGTATTGGTGTACTTGAATAGGTATACATATGGATATATGCATATATGGGTATATATTGTTTGAAGAACACTTGTCTTTAGGTGTGGTTTGAAGAACGCTTTTCTTTAGGTGTTACGGAGGAGGATTCGGAGGTCAAAGCAGCATGAGTGGCTATGACCCCAGGAGCCAGGGCACCATGAACAGCAGTTACTACAGCAGTGGGAACCACGCGTCCACATGAGTGAACGGCATGAGCAGCATGTCCAACATGAGTGGTGGCTGGGGAATGTAACCGATCACTGACTTTTGGTCACATCTTTTTTTAAAAAACAAACAAACAAAAGGTATATATGGGATGCCTTTTTTGTGTGTGTGACATTTTTGGGAAAAGAGGACTCTGTTTTTGCACATGTCAGAGGTAGGTTGTTATTGCTTAATGCACGATCAGATCAAGATCAGACACCAGTGAGAGTAAGCTCTTGGAGCTTTTTAATGCTTTCCAAGGATGATCATGTTTTGTAACCAGAGGCTTCTGATCCATTGACGTTAGGTTACTCAAGTAATGACAATATTTTAGCTGCATTAGTCAATGCATTGAAGACCCTCATGGTAACATAATGTAAATTGGATGCTCCTCAGGCACTGTGTCACTAGCCCACCTCTTAGGGAAGGAATTTTTTTTTTTCTCTGTAGGATGCTTCATTGCTGATTAACCTTTTATGAGAATCAGTGGTGTGCAACCGGTACTAGTTTTTGCTTAACTGAGCTTTGCAACTCTCCTGCAGTGCTAAGGTGCCAAACATATGGCAGTAAACCACTAATTAAAGCAAGCACTTTGATTAATATGTATCTTTTCCAATATGTTGCACACCTTACCTGATCTGTTGTGACTGAAACAACAATGTTTATTCTAAAGTCTTCTATTTTCACTGTCAGTTTTGCAACCTTTCAGCCTATTTCATGCACTAGCTACTGCCTTTGGTGGTGGCAATTCCTCAGAGACAGCTGGGGTTGAAAGATGCTACCTTTCCTCTATGTAAGATCCTCTTAAATCTTAATTCAAAGCCTGGTATCTCAGGAGTCCTCTGGTGGACAGGCAAGGGATTCACAGAGATATACAGAACCGTCAGTATAAATGGCAGTCTAGCCATTAAATTGACATTAGAGGCAAAGGAAAAAATCTCCAAACCCAACAACCCACCTCTAGATTTGCTTCATCTTATTTTTTACACAATAGAAACACCCAAGTCAGAAACCTAATTGCCATGTTCACTCTGTGTAATTAGTCAGTAGAGGAAGAATCTCCTCACTCTGTCACAGTGTCTCAAACATAAATGAGTGTATGATGATAATTGATTTGGATTTCTTTGTAGAGCCAAAATGTTGTCAGAAATTAGCATGAAATGAAGTTTGCAGGGTATTCTAACTTCTAAGCTGTGACTTGCTGTGATGCAGATATTCCTGAATTTATCTGCAGTATTGATTTTAGAAGCCTGCAGTTTTAATACCTGATGATTAAACTAAAACCCACTAAAGTAGAAGCCTTTATTCACTTTAACATGTTTTTTATTTCACTTGCTAAGCTGCAAGTTCTTGTATTTTTCATTTATAAAATACATTCAAAATTCTAGTGCTTCATTAGTGAATGACTGTGTTTCAGTTATAAATTTCTTGCAAGTTATTATTGAGTTTCTGTGTTTTGTCATTTAGCATTCTCCCTAGAAGTAAGTTGCTCTAAGAAAAACTATACATTTGTTTGTCATATAAGGAATGCAGTTCCTTTGGTGGAAACTTTGTTGGTAGCATAATAACAGAGAGGAATACGGAATCAGGTATCTTCAAAACTAATACTTGCATGAATTTTACAGTTTTATTCCTTTTTTTATTTTAATTTTTTTAACCTGTGGAAACATCCAAAGAATGCCTGTACCTGCACTTGGAGGGAAAAAGATGCAAACGTCCTACTGAGCAAGACTGGGAATAGAATAAAAAGACAATTTCATCTGGGAAGGCATACTGACAAATCATAGAATGGCCTAGGCTGGAAGGGACCTTAGAGATCATCTAGTCCAACCTCCCTGTCATGGGCAGGGACGCCACCTCTCGACTAAACCAGGCAACGCGTGGGGACCGAGCGGGAATCGAACTCACGACCTCCGTGTTCTTATTTTTGTCAGGACCAAATGTTACATCTGCTCTGAAATGACCAAGCGATCATAATATGATATTGTCTGACTTTGTTGGACTGAGGAAGCAAAAAAAAAATTAAAAAACATGGAAAAAAACTAGTGTGAAAAAACCAGACTTCAGTGTAATGGCAGATAGTGTCAAAAATATATGGGTATAACCTTAAAGGAAGCTTTTGAAAAGATCCGGGCTTAAGTCGTCATGAATGGATATAAATGTGTATGACAGTATTCAGTTTTAATGAAACTTAGGATTCAGTAGTGATCTCAGTTTACATGGAGGCGATTTCCTGTGCTTGTTTCTGTCATGTCCCTCATTGTGTGAGTTGTAATGTTCTTGTTCCCAAATATACTTAATTTCATGCTAATTTGGTGACTCTGGATTATTGATGCTAACCACTATTCCATATAAAGTCAGTGTTTGTATGGATAGCAGGCGAAAACAGTAATTTTAATTTTTAGTAAGGACTCGCACAGCAACCCTGGTTAGAATAATCTTTTGATTTTTTTTCTCTGCCTTCTCTTACATTTGGTAGCATACTTTGGAATCAATGGGCTCTTGAAGGAAGTGGTCCCCTGTAGAAGAGCTAATAATACTGTGATACAAGAAAGCAGAAAATTTGATGATGATTTTCTTTTATCTCTAAAAAGTTATTAAAAAATAGAAGGAATATAATGATTGCCCTCTGGTTTTGAATTTTTTTCTTCTGTTGAACTACCTGATACTGTTTACTAAGTGATGTTTGCAGGTTGGTGGGGTGAGGTGGGTGACTACACAATGCTGTAAACTCATTTTCCCCTGCCCCAAGCACTTTTGAGCATAGATTGCATATGTACAATGCATAGTCTGGATTTCATGACAGTAGTATTGATCTTCCTAAGGCAAGCTGAGCACATTTAGGCTTGTTCTGAAGACTGTTGATCTGCAGATTGTTTCATGTATCTCAGAAAACCTGTATGCAATCTGTGGAGCTGGGAGCAGATCCCACCGTGAAAGCCGATGTAGAACAGGATGCCTTTCTTCTTCTTACACAAAGCACAGCAATTTGAATTTCATAACATTAAACAACAATCAAGAGTGTGTTTGTCAAGGGTGTAGACTTCTTCTGTAGAAGCACTTCCTGATGACATCATGTAGCAGGTGCTTTTCAGTTTTGTGTCGTGTTAATGGCATATGTTTTTTCCAGTTATGCTTATGATTCATACCTGTGTGTAAGGATCAGACTAAGTTATAATAATGTCTCTTTCTGTCTTTAAGGTACATAAGTTGGTTAATTCCAGTCACATATGATCTATGGTTTCTGGCTGACTGGAAGTGCTCAGAGCACAGCCAGATATGTTGTGGATGATTTAAAGGAAAATGAGAAATCCCATCAGACGTTGTCAAGGGACCAGTAGGGTTTTGGTGCTACAGGGCTGAATTGCAGGAACTTCTGTGCTTCTTCTGGGTGCATTCATAATCTTCTGATACTTCAAGAAGCTGCTCAGCATTGTGTTTCCATTTAGACCTAGTGCCTCTGAAATACAATCTCCTTTCTGGAGGCAGTGTGGTATATGGCAGTCATGAATTCTGGGGGTACGCTGTGAGGCAGTGTGTTAGGAAAACTGTAAGATCTCGTTCCATACTTACCTTTCAGAGGGTTTTGAGAGTCCTTCCTGGTCACTTGTCTGAAGCTCAAATTTAGATCAGCCATGGCGTGCATGTCCAGACCCTGTTGAACACAAATGATTTCTAAGAAAAGTTTGTCCGTTCATCAGCGGTCCCCAGATACCCTGTTCCTATGCATATGTACACCCCAGAACCTTTCTCTCATGTTTAACTTGAGTCAGTCTCGCTGCGCTTTAAATCCGTAATTCATTGTTCATGGATACGGAGAAAAGATTGTTCTGTTCTTTGCAGCTGCCTTTTGTATTTGAAGATGTTATCATTGTCCTTCCTCTCCTACAGGCTAACCCCATTCTTTCAGATTTTCTTTCCTAACCACTTGTTTATACACCTGAGTAGGACGTTTATCTTTTCTGCATGCTGTTGTTGACTCTCTCCTGAATGGTTGCTATGCCAGTAGCTGATCCTAGTCCTATAGTTATGCGGAAGATTATTTCTCTCCCAACCAAGTCCTCATCTTCCCTCATCCTAAAACAGATCTCTTGGAAAATCTGCTCAGTTCATCTTCTCCTTCGCACAGGCAAGTGGCTGAACAGGTGTGGTTGCCACTGAGTTTTGTACCTATAGTAGTTTCATCAGGATTAATTTCCCTAGACAGGTTATGAGAATTGTCGACCAAGACAAGCAATAAAAACCCCTTTGCTAGGTCAGCAACTGCACATCTCCCTTATCATCGTATTTGCCCTTATGTTTTGCTCTAAAGAGATGTATTTTTGTTGCTTACTGTAGCCAATATTTCAGTCGTAAAATGAATTGCAAAGCAGGGAGACAAAAGGAAAAAAGAACATTGAAAAGGAGTGGAGGAGGTCTAGTTTGATATCTTAAGGAAATGGAAAAGTATTGCATTCCCACTTCACTTTCTCAGTGAAGAAATAGTTTGGCACTGGCATGAATATTTAGGTAAATTACTTTCTTTTACTGCATTCTCTAAATTATAAAGGAAGTGTTCTCATGTGAATCATTTGCTTGCCATTAAATGGTTTTCTGCATACCTTAATATCATCAAATTGCCTTTTCAGCATTTTCTGAATCTCTTTTTTTTAGGTAATATACATACCTAATTGACATTTGTCATTTTCTTCCAAATCACACTGTAAGCAATAGCCGGGTTAATAGTTCTATAGCAATGACAATGGCTAAACCAGTATTTTTATACCTCAGCTAAAGAAAATAATATACTAAACAAGGACAGCCGTAGCTAAACAGATCTTAATACTAGTGTTAACACATTTTTCATATCCAAGCAATATTAATTTCAGGAACAAATTTTTTATGCAATGGTTGAATAGAAAAGTGATTATTTTTATTGTGTTGTCAGTGATGCATTTG
Organism: Apaloderma vittatum; assembly: GCF_000703405.1. Classification (NCBI taxonomy): domain Eukaryota; kingdom Metazoa; phylum Chordata; class Aves; order Trogoniformes; family Trogonidae; genus Apaloderma; species Apaloderma vittatum. The sequence continues at coordinate 55,244 of NW_009703448.1, read as the reverse complement.
CTCTCTCACAATTGAGAGATAGAATACCTTGGCCAGAACAGAACAACATTTGCAACTTTAAGGTGATACAAGTCTGAGTTTCACAGAGTTGCTTCTTGGCTATATACACACATTAATTGAGGACACAACATTAGTTCTGAGATCTACAAAGTCAACTGAAACGCTAAATTAGTTTCCTCCAGCAACTCTGACTCTGTGAACATAAGGTAGCTCAAATGCTAAGGTCAGATTTTGGTGCTTTTGTTGACATAACTTTTGCTAGAAAATTGTACTGTGTTCCAAAGCGAGTTTATGCAGACAATATTCATGTTTTGAAGCTGCACATTGCCCTGGCACCCTTTGACCTCAGTGGGCATTTGGTTCAGGCATTTTGAGAATAGTTTTAAAAACCATTTCTCTCTCTCCTAATGTCTCAGATAAATCTGATGCCACTACATAACTTACTCAAGTGAAACACCGAGGCTTTTGACAGTCATGCAAATGACAAAGTACATATTTCAGTGATTACCATTGCAATTCAAAATAAGATGAGCAAACTTTTCCAGATAGGCTCATTCATTTTCTTGATTGGATGACCAAACGCGTTAAACATTGTTTGATGCTGTCAGGCTCCACATGAGGGGGCAACATCCAGCTCATTATGGCTATAGCATCAACTCCGAGCATTAGTTATATCAGAAATTCATGAAGGACAGGATCTGGCCTTCAATATATGCTATCACACACTGTCCCTTTCTCTATCTGCAGGGCAACAGTGGGTTAAAAAAGTATTTGGTGCAATATAAGAAATTGAGATATATGGCATAATTGCAGCGACTAAAGGATAAAAAGGCTATTACACCTATATTTCTTAGTAACTGGAAAGTGTTAATTACAGTGATAGTCCTTTTCCAATGTGATGTTTAACAATTCTAGTAAATAACCCTCATAAAAATCTTCATGTTTGCATTCTTACCTGCTGATTTGAAACTCTTCAGTAATGCAGATGTGCAAAGCTCTTAAGACAGAGTTTAATTTTATTACACACCCAATAGAATTTAAACTCTTTCCATCAACACTTGAATGGCAAAAATATCCTGGAAATTATTTGCAAGAATCTAGTTAGGAGTTGTGTTAGGTTTAACCAAGATGATGTTCTCTAATTTCCTTGTCAGCCACCGTTCTTGTCTCATGCTTCTTGTCAGTTGTTGCTAACAAAGGTCACTTAAGCACATATTACTGTCTCTGTTAAACTGATTAGGTGAGATAGTAAATACAATATTTAGAGATTTTTTTAAGCTTCTGCATTTTCAAAGAAATGAGACACTGTTGTGTTGATCTACGGTGTTGATTCCTATTTGGCTTTTTAAAATTGTACCATTTATATATAAACTTTGTTGTCTCAGATTTCTTTTAACTGGAAGGATCACTTTATTATTGTTGCGACTGTAAATCGTCTCTAGGTCTTTGAGTCTTTTGTAGCTAACACTAATCCTCTGAAGCTGGGAGCTGACTTTCCTTAATGGGATGTGTTAATGCCAATATAATAACACTGACAGTAGGGAGCCTAGATTTATGTTCTCATAGAGATTAACAAGGATTTGAAGTATATTTACTAGAGATAAATAATTATTACTATTTTTAGTGTTCTTTTATATCTTAATTGTTTACCAAAGGACGTTATGTATGACCGAAGCATCTCACAGTATTTGTGATAAATCCTCTAAGACAGCCTTCATACGTGTTTCCAGTCTCCATCTTCATGCTGTCTCCAGTCTCCAAAGAAACAAACCAAAATACGTTTCAGCACTAGTAATCAGCTCTTCACATCTCCCTGGTAGATTCGCTAGGAAGTCGATATCCTGTACAGCTCTGATGTTGACCAGAATAAGTACTTACCACATTACTGTTTATTTGTGCCAAACTGTGTAGTGCTTTAACTGTTTGTCCTGGTTTGAGCTAAACCGGAGCCAATTCTGTTCAGTGATTTTACTTTTCATCTAAGTCTCTGCACTTTCTGAAGTTAACAGCATGTTTTTACAGACGGTGTCTGCCACTAGAAGAGAAGACACCTGGTGTTTACAGTTACTGCCAGGGACTGGTGTGCAGAAAGGCTCTGGCTTATACTTGCTCCTGTAGTGACCAAAATTGCTGCTAAATCTTGTGTACCATGTTGGAGGTTCTGGGACATAAAAGTGGTCGCCAAGAAGTAAAAACATGGCACCTCCAGGGATGAACGGACAGGACAGGTGACCCAAACCTGATCAACATTCCATTCCATATACGTCATACTTATAAAGCTGAGGGAACATGGGGGTTAAGCTCTCTTGCTCTAATGGCCAGTGTCCAAGGAAGATTGTCTGGTTTTTGGGTGTTGATCCCAATCCTGAGTTGCCAAATCCATCTCCTGTATCCAGTTCCCTTCGTCCACTGAGCCTGGGACTTCACTGGTGCCTCCTGCTGTGCAGCGGCAGTGGTTGTCGCTATAGGGGAGGAGTTCGGTTTAATACTGGTTTTGTATATATTTGGCTACCTTGTTATATATTTCATTCTTCCTAGTATTAAAGCTATTCTAGTTTGGGATTTTTTTCCATCCGTAAGTCTCTCTGCCTCATCCCCTTTCCCTTCCTGTCTGAGGAAGGAGAAGCGGTAAGAGAGTGTCTGTCAGCATGGAGTGGCCAGCTCCGCCCTGACCCCTGACACTGTCAGACACACTGTTCGCACTGGTTTTCAGCCCTGTATGTGTAGGCTCAGCCTCCTGGTTCTAGGGTCCAGGGAAGGTTTCTGTCAAGGTAACTGCCTCTGTTTTAGAAGCCTGTGTTAACTCACGCTGGCATCTGGCAAATACGTCTTTCTCTGTGTCGTTGTTCGTGACGGAATTGCATTCAGACATGGCATTTTTCCTGCTATAAAAATGAGAATTGTTTTTCTTTCTTAGTGAAAGGCTTCTTACATGTAAACTTACCTCTTGAGGCTCTGCTATCTAAAAGCTCTTTGCCAGGGTGTATTTCTGTATGCTTAAAAACAAGAACACAAAAGATCCCCAGACTTCTGCATGTCCATCTCTGTGCAAATTGTAATGCACATGGAGTTTGCCTTTTGAGGAGTTTTTAGAGAAAGGAGCATGTGTTTGAAGAGCATGAGTGAGTCTTATTTATTGCTCAGTAATTTTTAGTCCATTCAGCTACGCTTCTATGCCAATTGTCATGGCCTTTTTGTTTATGAAAGCATTTATTAGTTTCTGTGACTTTCAGAATGGAAGCAGGGAAGGGCACAAAGAGCGTGGGAGCAAATGAGTGGGAAAGCATTTGCCTGGAGGAAAGTAGACATACAACTACTGCTTCATGCAAGGTATGGACACTTTTCACTTCAGGTCCTCCTGAAGCCGAAGGAACTTACTCAAGAGGAGACAAGGTGCTGTTGTACTTTGCTGACTGCGTTGATAACTGCACCTTGTCAGTTCTGTGGGAGTGTATTCGCTAAGAAGGAGAAGGTTCCTCCTGCCCAGGCTGTATTGCTTTGTAGTGGTTTGACCCTGGCTGGTGGCCAGGTGCCCACACAGCTGCGCTGTCACCCCCCCTTCTCTGCTAGACAGGGGGAGAAAATACATCAAAGGGCCCATGGTTTGAGATAAGGACAGGGAGATGACCCACATCTACCATCCCGGGCAAAACAGACTCGATTTTGGGGAAATCAGTTAAATTCATTAAAGAATAAATCAGAGAAGAGTAGTGAGAGATAAAAACAGATCTTAAAAAAAATTTACGCCTTCTCCCCACTGTTCCGTTCCTCCCCGGCAAAACATGAATCCTAGTTTATCCACCTCCTCCCTCTGAGTGGTGCAGGGGGACAGGGAATGGGGGTTACGGTCAGTTCATCCAATGTCGTCTCCACCGCTGCTTCTTCCTCTGGGGGAGGACTCCTCACTCTTCCCCTGGGCCATTGTGGGGTCGGGTCCCTCTCATGGGAGTCAATCTTCACACACCTTTCTCCAACATGAGTCCTCTCACGAGAGAAAATTCTTGACAAACTGCCCCAACGTGGGTGTCTTTATTGGGTGCAGTCCTTCAGTGGAGGCTGCTCCAAACGTGGGC
>NW_009703448.1:0-50846 GCF_000703405.1 Apaloderma vittatum | reverse complement strand
GTTGTTGTGTGGCACAGTTCTTTTTTCCCCATTTCTTAAATATGTTTTCACAGAGGCGTTCCTATCCTATCATCACTGACAGGCTCAGCCTTGGCCAAGGGCGGGTCCATCTTTGGAGCCGGCTGGCATTGGCTCTGTCAGACTCGGGGGAAGCTTCTAGCAGCTTCTTGCAGAAGCCACCCCTACAGCCCCCCTGCCACTGAAATCAGCCAGGCAGACCCAATGCATGCTTTCTCTGGAGTGGCAGGCATCACAGAAATGCTTCAAGAGGTAAAGTCCTGTATTTCCTAAACAATGAATTTTAGTTCTTGCTGGCTTCAAGGATGGATTACAAGGCAGCATATATAGTTTGTCTATACAAGGAGATATATGCTTTATTTTTTGTGTAAACTGTCAGCTGCAGGTTTATGACCAGTTCAGCACCGATTTATTTCACACATATGGCTCATTTTTGAAATACACTGAAGTATTTGTAAGGAAACTTCATTTAAGTTACTCCTCAAAACCAAGACATATGATGCTGCAGATGCCAGACGCAAGATCTAAAAAATTATGAATAAGCTTTAAACTGCAGCCCCCCACTTTAAGATTATTATAGTAGCAAGAATGATAAATTGTTACTGTTGGTTTTTTTTTTTTACTTCTGAGTCTTTTTACAGGACACTTACTCCTTGCTTTAAACTTTTTGGTTTTTTTCTTTTTTTTAAATGTGTTTCCTCTTTGGTCTTAAAATAAAAGTTTTATTTCTTGATGTTGCATAGATTTAAATCTAGGTTGTTTCTTGGCAAGATAGATACTGCAAAATATTAGTTGTTAATATATATCTTTCTAAAAACCTTACACAGGTTATGAAAACAAAAGAAAACTCAAGAAATGGAGCCTGAGAATTAAGGGGTTTTTATATGATTTTAACAAAAAATGAAACATGTAATTGGCTTGTGGTGGTAGAAGCTAACCAGTACATGTGCGCTGTCCTGAATATTGCAGTGCTGTAGTATTTGAAAGTGAAGCCCTTGAACGAGTCAAACAAACAGGAGTTTTTAAATGCAATTTGAGCACAAAACACAGTACCAGGTGATGTAAACTCACGGTCTTGTATTATTTAAGTGAACAGAAGGAACTAATGTTGGAATAATTCTGATTCTTAATGCATGTTTTTTTAATCCTGCCATCTGTTAGTTCTTACTACTGGATGAGCAAGCAATCCCATAGATTTTTAAAAACGCTTTATTTTAGTAAAAAGTATCAAGGGCCATCTAAATTTGCTGCTTTCATCTTCATTCACTGTTTTTATGTGATTTGTGACAAGCAAATTGTATTACTGCACATTAATGCCATTGCAAAAAAAAAAATGGGCACAGCCTATGTTTGTAAATTTCCATCAGAACATCTGAACTACAGCAGTGGAATACAGCATGAAACAGGAAACATTTATGTTGAAGCCTTGTAAAACAGATTTTTTAGGGAAGATACGTTAAAGAAAAATAAACAAAAAGGGGTAGCCCTATACCACAAGTTTCAGTACTTAGGAATCTTATGAGTTAGAAAGTTACAATACTGCCACCACCTTAATACTCGAGGGCTTTATGAAAAGGTCTTCTGAGATGGGGAGGGGTTTTGTGCAGTTCCTGATAGGACATTCAGGGACAGGAGAAATGTGTAGTTTCTGTACAGTGATAGTACAGCTGTATCCAAACCCCCAGACGTTTCCTACTGCCTGGCCCATTCCTTTTTTTTTTTGCAACCTATCCTGCTGTCAATATTAGCTAAAAGTTTATCCTCTGTTTTCTCTTAGAAGAATAAATCTAGGGCTATTCATGATGTTTAGTAGCATTCTGAAAACCTGTTAGACCATAATGTAAAAAATTTGTATACTAACTCATTTCCAGTTGTCTTCTACAAAATGCACCTGTAGCTGATTCTGGTTGGAAAGGATATGTAGAAGCTCTTTTTGCAGGGATTCTCAGGAGCAGATGGGCATGTAGGGGTTTCAAGGGAGGTGTTTTAATAAAACTCATGAGCTTGTCCCAGTTCTTAGTGAAGTTTCTTATCTCTACAAAACAATGAGTGCTTTGCATGAAGTGGTTTATTAGTTATAACATTAGTTTTATGTTTGTTTCTAAGTACTCCTACTTGGAGCTTAATCTTGTATTATTTGATGACAACTAGGAAACTAGTTGTTGATGTAACTTTGCAAATAGTTACTTGTTTTACAAAGAACTGCTTCTGTTTGATGAGGAAATCTAATTATTTTTTTAAAAAATCATATCTCATATTTTACACTGTTAATAGTTAAAAGAGGTTGTTTAACTGTGAAGATAGTGATCTTTTAAATTGTGCTTTAGCCTGCTGTGTCCTGTCAAAAGGTGTATGCTCTCTTCTCTGATTAAAATGTTATTACATCCTCCATTGGTAACATGAAAACATGTCTGTTATCACTGTATTTTTATAAAATAAGCAGTGATTTGAGTGATGAATTTTTATTTTGAATTTTTATTTGATTTGATTTATTATTTTTTTTTACAGCACTTCATTTTAGGTTTATAACTATCTCCTGACTGCATGCCTGGCAATGAAACAAAGGAGTAAATGCCTGCCACTAATCAAAAAACAGCGCTTGGTAATAAATCACAGTCGTCAGGCAAGGACACTTTTGGGAGGAAAACTAGTTGCGTCTAAGGTATGTGCCACAGACAATCTTACAGGAATTCTACCTCATGCTGTGTTGTGCTATTATTTTATCTGTAGGTGTCTGTTAGTAACACCTTATATCTTTAGTCACATATAGCCAGATCCCACTTCAGAAAACCCTTTGCCTGATACATATGTCACGTGAGTGGCACTGTCTGTGTTTCTCCTCCTACATGTCTGTGTTTTTATGGGAAAGCGCAAGTATCTTCACATTATGTGTTCTATAGACTTGTAAAAAAATCCAGATTTGTCAGACAAATGAGCCCAGTAGTTTGTATAGCATGGATCCCACAACTCTTGTCTGATTTTTGAGAAACTTTTTTGACCAGAGTATTTTTTGCAGACAGAAGTTTTAGATGCTGTATTATGTGCAGAATGTGTACTTAATAATACTCAAAGCAGAAAAAAATATATCGCTGTTTTTACAACAATACAGAATATTTTGAGGATGTTTTTTGGCCTGAGCATTCTGTAAAACATAAGAGATTACTAAGTGATGGCTATTTGCATGTAAATACACATACATGGGTTATCTACTGGTTGTGATATTGTCACAGGATTCTCATCCAAAATATAGGCAAGTTAAATCTTACTGGTAATATAAAAGTTTCTTAGAGTTGTAGCAGAGCAGGTAGAAAGACCTCTCAAAGGTGCAATTCCATCTAATCAAAGCCTTTGTTAATTGACCTAGTGGAAATTGAATAGAATTATCTGTGATGGCTTTCCTTTAATTTAGGGTAAAGCATTAATTTAAAACACTGGGTGGTAAAACAGTAAAGCATGAGGGAATGGTAATTTCTGAGAATGGAGTTTGTTAGGTTTTGATAGCTTGGGAGGTGAATATAAACCATATGTGGGGTTGAGCCGTTGGAAATTTTATGCTGTTTGTGAGATCACTAGGTCCAAACAATATTCATATGCTGGGAAGATTCATGCAAATAAGTGCACATTTGAAGAATAAAACAAGGTACCACAAAATTTTGCAGAAAAGAGCACATTTATTTGTTAGTAAATGTATTTGTGAGATTGTGTCTGTTACATGAGGCTACACTGGAGGAGCAGACAAATGATATGCTGAATATCTTTTGATCATCTTGTCATGTCAGGTAAAGAGGTTTTAAATATGAAAGGAATGGTAAATGATTAGCAAGCATTTATTTCATAAGCTCATTTGATTATAGTAATAATGCATGTTAGCTTTTCTTCTTAATTTCTGCTCAGCTAAATCTGTGATTAAAAAAACAAACACGAATTAGTGTTACTGGTCAGAACCAAACCTAGAAAAAGCAGCATGCATTAATTGGGTTTCATCTAGTCTCCATCCATGCCTGTGATCAGCAGGGGTCCTACGTGCACAGACATACTTCCCCCCTCCAGAATTTCTTTGCTTTTGGGGAATCCAGTTCCTCTTTCTCATTCTTCTGAAACCAGGAGCCCCTCTCCAGGCTTTCTCTGACAGGGATGATGTGCTGCAGTACCTCCTTCAAGCTGCAGGGCTAAATCTTATTACAGTGATTTGTAGTGACATAAATGCAGAAACACTAAAATTGGTGTGACTGGAGAATGAAGGGAAGTGTCTGGATGTGGAAGCAGAGAAGAAAGGGAAGAAAGACTTTGAGAGTGGCAGGTGCTGGTGGCACTCGGTTACCCACATTATCAAAATCACAGCGTATCAGTGTGCGAATTCTCAGGACACTCACTCTGGGGAAACACAGAAGAGCCTAAGACAAGAAACAGCCGACACTCAGAGCAGTCTTGAGCCATTAAGAAAGAATGACAAAAAGAGAACATAGTCGGACACCTAACATACCCAAATCAGGAGACTAAAAGAAATTAATGGAAGCAAGAGAGGTAGATGTATGGATTTTGTTAATCATTATTTGATAACAAATGAGCACTTGCCTCCTACCTAAGAAGAATGACTTGTAATGCAGACTCGATAGCTAAAGCCATCTTCTCTCCTATGTCATTACAAGAAATTCTGGCCAAATCACCGAGTGTGTTTCCTGCCTGAATGCTGAACATTCTGCTTCGATGTCAGCATCTAATTGCATATGGGGGCTTGGCTGTATAACAAAACTTGCTTTATTTAAAAAAAAAATAATCATTTTCTCCTCCCACAGCTGATTGCAGTGAACATTGCTTTATGGTTGCATTAATGTTGCAGCAGCATACTTTCCTTCACTGCGAAAGTGATTTTTCGCTCTTGATGCTTGTCAGTATCATTGCTTGAAATACAAGGACAGTAGTGTAGAAACCTGGAGACTGGCTGGTGCCAGAGAAAATGTGGGCTACAGATTTTGCGACAAGTTTATAAAATACTCCCTGTTCAGAATTCCTTCAGCCAAAGAGATGTAACATGGATCCTTAACCTTAGGCTGATGGTGAAGTTTTGCATCACTAAACAAAACCCAGTTGTGAAACCTAGACCTCGTTTTCATTGTGAGTATTCAGAGAAAAACCTGAACCAAATGAGAAATAGTTTTTCTTCTTTACAAGGAATTTTGAGTAGGAGAACTGTAACTCTCTTGGAGGAGGAGAGGTAAAAATGCATCTGTTCCTTATATAAAAAATTTCATCTTTCTGACCCCATAACTCATTGTGCGTGGAGAAATTACAAACTTCTGTTGTGGTGTGTCAGCTTGGGAGAGTTTTTTTGGTGCCATTAGAAGATAATAGATGAAATGAGTTCTTAAAAAGGCAAGCATTTTATGTGCTGTGTCCTTCCCTGACATACACCTGCAGGAGAGAGCTCCTAAAGTATCCTAGAAGTCAATGATTAGCGATACCACCTAGAAGTCAATGATTAGCGATACCACCTAGAAGTCAATGATTAGCGATACCACCTGAAGTCTTCTGTCTTCAGATTTATACATGTTTCACCTTTGTACCTACATAAGTTTAATAGAAAGACACGCAAACTTTTACAAATAGCCTTCCTGTAGTCCATTTATAGGTAGTTTAAATTGCTGTCAGGACAACGTTGGATGAGTACGTTTAAGACCCATGTAGGCTCTCCAAGATGCTGCACTTGCTAGATTTTGTAAAGCTGAGATTCCTCTATAAGCACCTAAGTACAGTCATGTTAAAAATATTCTTTCACTCCAGGAAGAATGCATATGCACAAATTCAATTTAAAACATTTCAAGTAGTTGTTATGTAGATGTATTTATAGTAATGACACTTCATAGAACTGCTGTGTGATTTATGCATATCTATATCTATCTATATATATCTAGGAGGGACTATAAAATTATTACAGGTATACAGGCAGACAACATAATTGCACTAAGCTTAGTTAATTAAGGGACATTTTTAATAAAACAGGCTGAAAGCAGTTCAGGGAAATCTGCTGAGGAGTTCTTAAAGCCAGACCTTTTATGTCAAGTAACTTTGAAGAGTGATACTCTGATTGAGGAGAATGTTACTGTTAGGCAGAGAATATAAGACTCGCACCAGAATAACTAAGTTATGTCCTTCAAGCCCTTTAAGATATTGAAAATGCTTTCCTGAATATGGATGAAAATGAGCATAAGCTTTGGTGCTTTCTTAACTTGAGGCTTAAAGCAAGAAATGCTCGTTCACTTTGCCAGCAAAACTTGTCAGCTGAAAATACATTGGGATCTTGAAGTGTTTGGTTTTTTTTTGTTTTGTTGGGGGGTTTTGGTTTTTTTTTGGGGGGGGGGGTGTTGTTTTTTTTCCCCCTATGTCATGTTTTATAAGAAGCAGTACTCTGTTTTCAAAATTAGATGAACTGGAATTATTAGGGAGTTTATGGTCTGGACGTTCCCTAAAAATGTCACCGTGAAGAAATACTCAGAGAAATTATGATATATAGAGCTGGATGGCTATAAAGGTTGATTAAGGATGGCTCTTTGTGATTTTTCCATCAACTTTTGTTGTCGCTTTTTACCATACACTTAAGTTTCATTTTTATAAATGCTTATAAGACAGTGAATGGATATGAGAAACAAACTGAGATTGATCAGTGGCATTCAGTAATAACCCTCAGACATCAGTGTTGTCTTGAGTTGATGTAGATAAATGGGAAATTAATTTATTGAACAACCCTTGTGGAACTCTGCCTCTTGGCTCACCTGGCTTAAAGCTTTGAACATTAAACTTCTGTGCTTTTGTAATCCAGGCACAGAAGAATTCTCCCTCAAATCTGTGAGATTTCTGGAAATCCACTCACTCTAGGATGTCAGGCTCATCGAATTGGTATTTCATAAGGATTTTTTTATTTCACAATTCCAGTTGTGGAATGGATATTACTGTATCTGGTGTGCTGCACTGTAGAGAAGAACGCAATTCTGAAGTTTAATCTGTTTTATCAGGTTGAGGAACTTAATCTTCATTTAAAATCTACATCCATACATCTGTATCTGAGGATTTGGAAGTGTTGCCAGGGAGATGTTTTTACATAAGGAAAAGTGAGAGACTGTCAGCAAAGAATGACTATAGCTAGTCAAATGGCTTGCACTAAGAACTTGAATGCTGAATATGGATAATTTTAGCAGCACATAGACAGCTCTATGAAGGACAATATTTTTTTTCACTAATTTCATGGCAGTCTTTTTAGTAGAATTAAAGATCCTTGATTAACTATGACCTATATGTATGAAATATTAGTGCCATATATTAAAATTATAGAACCATAGAATATTAAGGGTTGAAAGAGACCTCTAGAGATCATCTAGTCCAACCCCCCTGCCAGAGCAGGATCCCCTAGGGCAGCCACACAGGAACGCATCCAGGTGAGTTTTGAAAGTCTCCAGAGACGGGGACTCCACAACCTCCCTGGGCAGCCTGTGCCAGTGCTCCGTCACCCTCACAGTCCAGAAGTTTCTCCTCAAATCTCATTCCCTTTCCAATGATGTGGTCGCTTACCTGCTCTAGGAAGTTACACTTCATGTAAATTTTCTTATGAAATAAGAGAGAACTGGACAAGTCTCCATAAGAAGAAAAGAAGGTACAGAGTGGACAAAAAGAATATGAAAACTCCAAGTAAGGACTCTTCACATGAAAACTGCATTCTTTGCATTACCGCTTAATTAGTCATTGAACAACCCTTTTATCTCTATCTTAGAAATGTTGGAGATATTTACTTGATCAGCCTAGAGTCAAAAGGATTTCAGTGTGGAAAAAAGGGGACGATACATCCGTGGCTATGACCCTCCATACTCCTGACGTTAGCAGAACTTGGGAGTCTGTGAAATACTTTTACACAGAGGCTGAAGAAACTTTGCAGAGTACATCCAGTATAGCATTTTCCAGGTGTCTTCATTAGCAGAATGTACCTACTCTTTCTCACAGTGTGCCTGCTCTGAATACTCTTGTCTGTGCTCTGCACACCAATTTTAGATGAGTACTTCACAGTCGGGCTAGATTACCTCAGGCAAAGAAGACACTATCCTTGAGCAGCAAATTAAGGAAGTGGCATAATGAATCTCCTCTCTTATGTAGTGGAGGATAAAATGGGAGGTAGTTATGAGGATTTATGAGGATTTAATTCCCTTTTATATGTAAAGAGCTCAATGGGGAGCCCCACAGCTCTACAATTTTTTGTATTGATGGTAACTGAAGAGAGAACAGAAAAATTGTGTGGGCCTAAAGGCTTTTGCCTGTGTTTTATTTCCTGAGAAATTAGGTTGTAGCGATGGTTGGGATACTAGGCACCTTCACATTCAGAATAAGTGGCAACAAGACTCCTACAGCATTGTTTGTGGGATCGTGAATTTAATTCAAGGGAGTGGAAAAAAGGAAGGAAGGGTATGTGCTGTGTGAGGTGTGACATGATGAGGGGGTACATGATTTCTCTGTTCCTTCTCTTCAGAGTGGGGTAAATACAGGGTACGTGAATTTAGCAGCTTAGCCTCAGGACTCAGTTAACTCCACTTGCTTTAATTTCACTCCAGCTGCGCCTTACAGCTCATTGGCCTTCCCTTGAAGGAGGTTCCTTCAGGGACCTGAAGAGTGTGAAAAGTGTCTATGTGAGACTATTGGAGGCAGAAATCAGTGGACCTTCGTGTGTCAGCACATCTAACCAGCCATAAAGAAAAGACAACGGAAAAAGTAGCTGTAAGAGCTGCTGAAATTTTTGAGATAGAAGTTTCTATGTTCTTCTTCATTCAGAGAATTTTCCTCTGACACCAGGATATTAAATGCTCATCACTTTCTTCTTCTGTCAGGAATTTCAGTCTTGTGAGCCAATGCCAAAGATCCCTGTGCCTTGTTGTGCCCCAGATGGCTACAAAGTGGGCTTTGATACCCTCCATTGTTTCTGTGATGGTAGCCAAGTGACTGCTTTCTGCGTTTCACAGAGATACGTATCACAGTTTGCTGTTTTCTGATGTTAAATTGCATTACAGAGCTGTCAACTGGAAATCACTCCTCAGTGTTAAGGTTTGTTAGGACATCTGCAAACAGAGGAGAGTAGTATTGAATTACATATAAAGGTTTCTTTGCATTATTTCTATGAGCTAGTTTTGTAACTGAGCTGTTGGTGTTCATCAAATAAGAATTTGAATCTATGAAGTACTTCACCTAGTACTTTTATTTCACACTATGACAAATGTGAGATCAGGATGTGTTACACAGCAAACAATTACTTATTATTTCCATATATCTTTAAGTAATATCCACCACTGTTATGTAAAGATATATCCAGATATTATCACAGTCTCCAAAGGCTGCAAATCTTTATTATTTATTCAGAAATGCTACATCCTGGCTAGAAGCGCTTTTACTGAAGAAATCCACTCATTGCCTTTTTCCAGCACTCGTTGTTTTATATAACAAATGGTGCGGTGTTACTACTTTGCAGACAACTCGAGGCTGTTGGTTTAAATCCAAATCTGTAGCTGATTCATTCATAGATCATCCTGAGCTAAGCCTGAATATTTTTTCGCTGACACTCTTAACCTGCTTTTGCATAGATTGGATTTTGTTTTTTTTTTCTTTTAACATACTATTGCTTAATTTTATAAGTAGAAGGAAATGAGTAAAGAAGATTCAAAGATGCTGATTACTCTTGAGAAAAATCATTAATCTAGTTGAGATATCAAATTCAAAGGTTTACATTAATTAGGTAAAAATAGTCTGTTGGAATAAGTCCAGGACTGAAGTAACCAACAGTTGTTTCAGGAAAAGATCTTTCTAGGTCAGCATTGTGCAGTCATTACCTGACATTTATGGGGAAAACTGTCACCTTTTAAGGTCATGAATTAATATATTTGTCTTATGATGTAAAAATCAAGTATTTTCTAAGAAATATTGTCAGCCCACATATACATGTATGCTCTTTCATGTGCAGTGAAAAATATATGCAGACCAAAGCAGAGATTCTCGCAGAAATACAAACTTTATAAAGGGAGTAGTAAACACACTCGTCTCTGAAATGATGAGTTTGCATGCAGGAAGGGAGTGTCTTTTTTTTAATCAGTGTTTCTGCATTATTGTAAGCCACTTCCTTTAAAGACATTTCTAAAAAGTAATGTAATTCATGTAAATGCTTAAGTGCGATGTTGGTTTAATGTTAAAGATAGGTATTCAGCCACTTTGGGAATGTAAATATACTTGCCTCCTTCATGCTTCTCATTGCATCGTACTGTAGGTTCTGACATCTAGTCTCAATTTTTTCCCATCTAAAAGTATGTTGTTAAACAATAGTTTCGTAAAATATTTTGTACCTCTTATTAAAAAGAGAAATATTGAATTATGATTTGTGACAATATCCAGTGATCTCAATGTATTTCATAGAAAGAGTCAGCATCATTCTCTCCAATAGATGGTAGTTAATGTGCTCATGAACATCCATTCACATACATTATAGCTTCTTTTACTGCTCCCTGTTCCTAGCTTCCAGCTATCTAATCAATTTGATAATGTAAGACTTGACAGGTGGTTTTAATTTTCCGGACCACTGAAAGGGAGACATGACATTATAGTCAGGAAATACAAATATCACCAAGATACTTATTTTAATATGATTGTTTTGGTTGATTCTCTTGCAAACATGTAAGGATATTTTACTGGTGTGGATCAAATAGGGCCAAGGGATTTGGGCTGTTTGTAGGTTGTGTGAATAGTAGGACAAGAATGTGTTTTCAGAAGAATAAGTTTTCTGCACAGTTTTCCTATCTTACATTTTTTTGCCGTAAAAATATTTTTCCAAGGACAAGCATCACACTGGAGTGTTTTTGATATACTAGCAAGAGTCTTGCAAGTTGCTTTAGTAGACATTTCTCTTTAAAAAGAGACTTAAGAACTTTAAAAATGATACCTAATAGTATGACAGTTACAGAAATGCTTGCACCTTGTTAAAAGAAATGTTGTTCTTTCTCCCATTCATGACAGTGTCATCATTTTTGCCTGGATATCCTTGAATGTCTTATTGTGCTGGAATGAAAAACTGGACAGTTCTACCTCTTTTGCTCTCACTGCTGTGACAGTGGATTGTCTTGTAGTTGTGGATGAGTTTAAGCTAAAGTGTGCCTAAGAGGCAAGGAAGTATTTCCTACTCACTGACAGAAAATTGAGACATGGCATAGGACAGGTGTCCGTCTCACAATATGCAAATATTGGGGTGAATAGAGGCAGTTTTAGGTGAAAGGCTTCTAAAATCAGTTCTCTTAATTTTGGATGTGTTTCACTATTCACTAAACCATCTTTTTTTTCCCCATTATATTCATATTCTTAAGGCATAACTCAAATATGATAGATTTTATTCATTTTTATATTACTTGCAGAAATGCAAATTCAAAATTACTTGATAAGCAAATGTTTTTGAGACAGCCTTATTCGTTTTCCAGTTCTGTACCTCATGTGTGGTGAGATACATAGCTTCTGACTAAAGTAAAATGAATTAGGAGGGAAACACTGCTCATAGAAAGCAGCAGCATATTTCAAAGGAAAAGGATGACAGCAACATTTATATGAGGTTTGAATTCATCAGTCTTGTACCTCGATTGGTGACCTGGTTGCTTACCCACTGCATAGAGTTGTTTTGAGTATCTTGGCCTCAGATAACCTCAGAAGCTCTTGGTGAGCTCTAGAGAGAGGGAGGTGGTATTCCTGGAGCAAATTATTTCTTCTGAATACTTAAGAAGTCAGTCAGGTGGAACAGTGGGACTTTGCTAAGCACTGCCAACAGAAGATGCAGTGGAAGTTCATTCTCAAAGTTTCAGACTTCTGTGTAGAGAAATAGGTTGGAAATGTAAAGAATTATTTAGAGAATGGAAGATCAGCTTTTCTGAGGAGTTCCTTAAACATACATCCTTTAGCCAACTCCTAGGGTATAGAGGCTTAGACAATCTACACATCTTTTAAATACCTCCGGGCATGATGACTGCACCACTTCCCCAGGCAGCTTGTTTCAATGCTTAACAACCCTTTTGGTGAAGAGCTTTTTTCTAATACCCAATCTAAACCTCCCTTCGTGCAACTCGAGGCCATTTCCTCTTGTCCTGTTGCTTGTTGCTAGGGAGAAGAGACCGACCCCCAACTTGCTACAACCTCCCTTCAGGTAATTGTAGAGAGTGATAAGGTCTCCTTTCAGCCTCTTTTTCTCCAGGCTGAACAACTCCAGTTCCCTTGGCCGCTCCTCATAAGACTTGTGCTCTAAATCCTTCACCATCTTTGTAGCCCATTTTTGGACATGCTCCAGAACCATCAGTGTCTTTCTTGTAGTGAGGGGCCCAAAACAGAACAAAGAGTTGTGGTTTGGCTAAAGAGATGAGGAAAATCTTTTTCTCACTCACCAACATTGAATATTGTTGATGATAAAATCCTGCTCCTGTGCTTCCAATTTCATCTGACAGCATATTCACTCTGGTATGAGCATACTTATCTAAGCTTCTTTTCCAAAGCAAAAATTCCTTACTGCTTCTTTTTATGTTGGCTTTAGTTATGGGATAGCTCTGGCAGTGCTATGCTTGTGATTATTTCTGTATAATGTGCTAGCATTCCTATGTAGACTAGTATAGCTAGAATAATATTTTCAGTTATTTTGGCAAATGAGAGAAAAGTCTGCATTTTCATGAATGGAGACAACACTGAGATGTAGATAAATTAAGAACTTCTCAAAGGTCTGAAAACCAAATATGATGAGGATGGGTTTATTTTTCTTTGAAGAAAAAAAATGCATAATGAAATACCAGTTCATTGAAGTCAAACAATTGTTTTCAGTTTAAAACATGACTATTCTGATAATTTTAGAGGTGTTCCCAAGTCGTTATTCTGTTTAAAGTCTTTTTTTCACTTAGTAGAAAGCTTTAAAACAAATCTAGAAATTGAAACAAAACACTTCAAAATAGCCACGAGGTAAATACTGTAATTACGCTGAGTCATTTCCCACTTGGAATTTTGCTGCATGGTGATATTTGATATTGCAGCTTTTTGTCACCTTCTGCAGTAAGGAAAAAGAAATGAAGAAAAATAGAAAAAAGAAACCAAGAAAAATATGTGTCTTTAATATTTTTAATCTATCTGTCTTTATATATTTTAAAAGTATTTATTTGAAAATGGAAATTTTGGAAAGCCTCAGTGGGTTTGTTGCTCTGCTTTGTAAAATTATTTCTTGCAGATAAAGTTGTGGAGGCTTTGTATCTTTAAAGACCACCTTCTACTTTGAGCATCTAAAAATGAGTTGTAATCTTGGCAGTCAGATTTGAAAATAGTATGCATACTGTGTAAATGGGAAACCTTTTCTGCTCTGAGATACAAAAAAAGCCAAGAGAATATAAAAGAATAAAGTGCCACAGATATTCAGTGAAACCTTACTGTATCCCATCCAGGCATGTTCTCTATTCATGAGCATGTCATAGATTAAAGGAATAAAAAGCCTTTGTCAAAGTTGTCACCAGCACATAAGGCCATAATCAGCTTCTTACTGTTCTCTGGCAGGACAGAAGTGCTGCTTGGTTATTTTTTACTCTACCCTGCATTAGAATTCCACCAACAACACACACAAAATGTTGGAGAGACTCATACTCATCTGCAGTAGCAGAGAAAGGGTCCTGAGATCATCACATGCTCTTTAAAAACTGACCTGGTTACGTTTGTCATACCACCTGTTACCACAGATGTTTTGTGTAAATATTAATCTATTACTAAATATTAATCCAGAGCAAAATTGCGAACTGAAACACACTTTTGATCAATGACTCTGCCAGTACTGCTGCTTTATCATGTTTGAATGCGTGTCGAATGCATTGAACAGTTAGAGGATCTCTAAGGTCCCTTCCAACTTAAGACATTCTATGATTCTATCATTCTACTGCCAGCTTCATCTCCATTCTCACCTGCTTTATTTCCCTTGTGTTTTCTAAATAAATACTTTTGTAAAATTACTTGATGACAGTTTCTTTTTCTAAAGGTCCTGTCTGGCCTCAATGTAGAGTGTTAGATATTCTGAATTACTGTCACCAGAGCTTGGATAAGATTTTGGCCACTGTTTATTAGGGGGATAACTCTGTAAAGTCATGTCTGAGTTAATTCCTTTAATGAATTTTCTCCTGCTTTATGGGAGCAGTTAAATGTCTGTCCTTGTAAACTAAAGGCTATGCAACTTTCTAACCCCAATTATCTTAAAATAACTATATTTCCTGAAGGACAGGAAGAAATGTTTTTCCATAGAGAAGATGACCAAGAATGACTGACCTCTGAGTAAGTAGAGAAGAAATGGCTTCAGGATCTTCAAAAGGCTAAGGGTCTCTGGTTCAGGGGAAGGAAAAAAAAAAAAAAAGTTTTGCCAAGGAAAATCAGCACTTCTTCAAGCTCTTCCTTTCTGAGCAAGTAGTGGACAGCGAGAGTACTGAGCGACATGCCAGATTAGGCAGCTGTCTGAAAAACAGACTGAGTAAACCAGGGTAGACATTTCTCTGCTGGCATGAGGTTGGAAAGACAGAACAGTCACCCCTCTCCCGTTGAGAGACATCGGTGAGGTCAAATGGAAAGTGAAGCTAGTCAACAGCTCTGAAGTTTGCTAGGCCTACACCTGGCAAAAGAAGGCAATGCAGTTATTTGGTTGGGCCATCTGCTCTTGGAGATAAAAAAAGAGTTCATCAAAGAACAGCACTGGAAAATTCTTTGGCAAATGGCACCTCAAGTAGGATTCTGGCTCCCCTCTCCTAAAAGCAGAGATTGTGAGAGAAAATTAGGTCATACACCTTTCCAGGGTAGAAATGTAGTGTCTGTTTTATCTTCAAAGTACCTGGAATGCTATAAGCTGTAAACTGTAAATATTAATGTTAAAAACTATGTAAACAGTACCAACTATTGCTTGAATGTTCTTCCAGATAGATTTGACAAGTAAACAAAATGTGATTAATAAATATAATTTCTCAATGTGAACATTAAATGAATTTTCACATCTCATAAATCTTATTAGTAGACCGGCAAAAGATCTCTTTGCAGTATGGGGTTATCTTAAGAGAGAAAAGAAGTCTGTGCAGAGTTAAGAGAGTGCGTGGGGAGCTAGAGAGTAAAGAAAACTTACTGAAATTTTCAGTGTCTCCTACTCGGAAATGAAAAGGTTTGATATGTTAATATAAGTTAGGGATAACCAGAAAGAATGCAGTTATTGCAACTAAGTGCTGGAAAAGTGCAGCAGTAGTGTCTGGTATTAATG
Source organism: Apaloderma vittatum (assembly GCF_000703405.1). Taxonomy (NCBI): domain Eukaryota; kingdom Metazoa; phylum Chordata; class Aves; order Trogoniformes; family Trogonidae; genus Apaloderma; species Apaloderma vittatum. Next base: position 35,524 of record NW_009703448.1, on the reverse strand, counting down.
TAGCTCACAATTAATTTCTTGATGTATTCTCTGCTTGGGAGAGATTCCTTTGGTTTTGTACACAAAACAGTTCAGAGGCACTTCTGTAGGGCTCTGCCTGCCTACCTAAAAGTGAAATAATAAGAGCAGAGGAGGGATTTCACACCACAGTTCCCTGTCTTTCCCTCAAATGACCAGACAGTAGTTGCACAGTGTAGGGGAAGGTAATCTGTGAGCAGCTTTCCTTTGGAGATACTGCAGTCCTGTAACAAGAGGAAGGGAGGACCTTCATAGTTGAGCTTCTTCAACTGATTTTTGTGTTTTGATGTGAAAATTTTCATTTTCTTCAGTTTTCTCCTGAGTGATTTAGTGCTTTTTATTTCTAGTTTTCTTGTTTGAAATCTTTCACTTAATCTGCCTCATCTGTTGCCCAGTCACAAACTTCTCAGCTGAGAACAATGAAAGCTTTTTACCCTGTTTTATCTCATGCTAAGCACAGAGGTTATTAAGTCCTACCATTTCCTTCTTTTTGTTCTGCCTCCTGCCAAGACCTCCCGTTGCAACGGGAGTGAACCTCTGATCATTCCACCTCTATGGTCAAATCAGTAACAAATGGTTCACTAAAGATGTATTTGCAGTTTGAATCATCTCTACTTCTGCACTGTCATGTCCTCTCCTCTCAGGGTTAAGGATGCAAATGCATGGTTTTCTTTTCTCTAAAGGGACACATTTGCAGCTTGCTAATTGGGATGATCATGATAAAGTTGGGTGCTCTCTGCTGTTACTCTATCAATAATGTCCCCTCTGAAAAATGTAAAATGTCAGGAGGCTGTCACATTGTGAAAGACTAGCCTTCTCTCCCTAGCATGAATAAGGATCTTTCTCCAATAGTTTTCCAAGTGTCACTCAGCAAATCCACAGATTCAGACCTGATACTCCTAGGTGGATTGTGCAACATGTTGCAGTACATGTGTCTTGCTCAGGGTAGTGAGGAAGGTGCTGTTGTTAGTCTTGTGGATACAAGGTGCTCATTGTGTTTTCTTAATTTGCTGTTGGCAGTCCTTGTAAATTGGAAGAAATCTGTAAGTAAATGAAAAGTCGGTTTTTCTCTGGTGATGTACGGTAGTCTTTGTCCTGGGATTACTTCATGTGCATCAACATTTCTATAAAACAAAAAGATCATGATGTAGAGATGCCAAACAGGCTAAGAGGGCAGAATAAACTGTCCTTCAAAAGCAGCCTTAAGGAGACATGAGGAGCTCACACTGGTATTCGTATGTCTTCAAGAATCACTGCGTGATATTCTAACGCATGAGATATGACCAAGCCAAGTAATCTTCTAGTAAGAAGATTCCTCCTACTTGTTTTTTTTTAGCATCTCTAACTCTCTCTGCCTATTCTTTGATTAAAAATAATCCAGAAGCTTTGTTTTGTAGTGCTATGTGTATGATAGCTTAAAACAATATGGAAGATAAAGGTTCTAGTTCTCAGTTTTACACTAAGAAACAGATAAATGCTAGGAAAATAAGGAGAATGGCAAAAAGGAAAAAAAAATACATATGTTAAAATTTTGAGGCTATCATGTATCATCTAAAGTACAATTTCTGTTGGTAAACAGAAACAGGAGAGAAAAAAAATACAGAAATTTAACATGTGAATGATGAGTATATTTAATGTCTATGTAAATGCTATTGCATGATGAATCTGATTAATACTAATTACAAAAATTTATTTCTGTTTTTTGATTAATTATCAAGTATATAAATATTTTTATTTTGATATAGTTACTTAATAGTGACATGATAACCTCTCTAGAAATGGAAGCTGTAAAATTAATACATACTACAAAACCATAATTTTCACTAAACTCTGTTTTACCTTTTTATGGAATAGTAGATAATTAAGCAGTCTTTAAAATGCCCCTGTAAGTCTACAAAAGTTAAAAATGAAATATTGTATACATTTTTAGAGAGAAATAGTAGTTGATGATACCTTTCATTGAGTTCTAAAAAAAAACCTCGCAAGCCCTACTTAAAACACGCTTTTGTTTCATAGATGACATTTCTATAACATCACATCCAATTAAAGAGAGCTGAATTATAAAGAAACAAACAATAAAGCTATAAAAGAATAGTCTAATTGGGTTATAAATTTTCTTTAAGGCTGTTTGGCCTTCCTTTGCCCCATCCTCAAGAATAAATCAGAGGGTGTTTATAAAAAAACCCCACATGCTCACTTTCATAGTGATGTGTATATACAGAGAATCAGCAAAACTAAAACTATTCAGTTCAGCTTCATCTGTCTCTTCATATGGTTGTTAACAGATACATTATCTTAATGGCTCACTTAATCAACATAACGTGAATTTCTGATTTTGCCTGATGACATTCCATTCACGTCTTTTATGAAACAATTATACTGAGGATGTCAGGGCAACAACAACTTTAATTGGAATTGCATGTATGTGGCCTAAGAACATAAAGCAAAAATTGTACTGCATTATAGTGAAAGTGATAAAATATAACAATTAAAGCAGCTTTCTATCTTAAAGTAAACAGACCCAAAGTGAAAAAAATCAGATTCTGCTTTACCTGCATCAGAAACCCTACCTCCATTTTTGCATTTGCAACAGGAAGGTTTGAGTAGTTGTTTATGCTCATTCTTCCTCTCTTTTGGTGCAAGTATTCAGATAGCCTGACATTTTGAGTCAGGAAGTATCTGCTGCTGTCTGGATTTCTGTGAGTGTCATAAATGGAGGTTTTTTTCTTTAGAATAAAGAAATCCGTGGGTGGTGGCTTTCACTGGTAGATCTGACAATGTCTTACAAAGGACATCAGGGTTGGTTTACCCAAAGTGCAGCAGAGAAAGGAGGAGGCCACCAGGGAGGCCAGAGGCAAAAATAAAATTGAATGGAGGGTCCTGCTTTTTTGTGCTGCTTTTTGTTCACTTGAAAACTCAGAAAGCAGAGGAACTGTACTGGAATTTCTACTTGCTCTCTACCTGCATTGATTGACCGTGGCAACAGGCTTTACAAACTCCCTGTGTTGAGTAGTTGGCTCTTTTGTCACCTGGAATGGTGACAAATGTTGAAAGCATGATTGAGGCAGCTCTGTGAGAACAGTAACGGAAGAGGTTGGAGAATAAATATTTTCTTCTGTTAGATGGGTGGATATCAATGGAGCAGCAAACCAGATGCCATGCACTGACTTCTTTGGGTCTGAAACAGAAGCAGCCAGTGCAAAGGGAAATCCAGCTTTTCTGTCACTGCCCAGATTTGTTGGCTTGTAGAATAGCTCTAAGATACAATCCTCAGGGAGTAATTGGAGGTAGATATAGCTTGAGCAGTTAGCGAACCTATCTACCTTTCCTGCAATCTGCACTCCCTAGTCTCCCCTAACCTCCTGCAATAAGCTGGAGGTCTCCTGTCGCCGTCGGAGCGGGGGATGAAGGACAACACTGCCACAGCTGTTGCTCCTGCCACAGGGAGCTGTAGGGCCGATGGAAGGCAGGGCTGATGGCTGGTGCTTGGAAGTGCTCCAAGGCCCTGGAGTTTCTTGGGTCTTATTTCAGAGTTATTCTTTTGTAGGAAGAGACAAATCCACCTGCAGCACGTGATGTGCCTGCTAGATGCTGCGTTCGCACACACCCCTCGTGAGTTCAGAGAGAAGCTGCAGCAGGGCAGGGAGCAGAAACGGGAGTTTCTGTCTTGCACCTTTGTGGTTGTGGCTTCTTATTTCTGCAGGGTGCACAGGCTATGCGTGGCATCCTTCAGCATGTGAGGTTCTTCTGTCTGTAAAAGAGCTCCCCCACTGGATACCACTCAGCTAAGAACTAAATAGTTTTGTGGATGATGGTACAAGTCAATCCTGACTAAACTAAAATAGAGACAGTTTCTGGTTTTGCAGACAGTGGTTAGGAAGTTTGGAGGCTAATACAATTCTTTGTTAAACAAAGTATATAAGAAGGTCAGTCAACTTCCTGTTATATTGGTTTCTTCATTTTGTAGACATTAGTACTGAAAAAAATTGTGACCAGATCTGTATAGTTTTCCTGTGGATTATTTGACTTCTCTAAGCTATTTGTTCTTTCTTAACTGTGCTCTGTGGTTGGTTACCTGATTTACATGTCCATAAATTTATTTGTGGCAGAAACCTCTCCAACAGAAAACTAATCACTGGCAAGTGTTGCCTGGCGCATGTTGGATTCTGAATAATGTATACACCTGACTGTGCATAAGTAGCCTTGTTACATGTAAATCAGCATTGTGGCAGGAGAAAAGATCATTATCCAAATGTTTGTGCAAGTAAAAAGGCATCTGCAGTTTGGAAATGGAAGATGCAGTGCTTCTGCAGTGACTGCCTGACACTGGCCACTTGGTGTGTTCTCTGCTTTTTCATGGTTTGAGCTGCCTTTGTGTTTGCTGTCGCTTTGTTTTTGTTTTTTTTTTTTTCCTTTTCACTGGCTCTCTTGAATAATTTTTATTACTTCCTTTGTATTTTGCTTCTGACTAGTTGGTAGTCTTCCAGCTATCTTATTTCAGTTTTGAAAGTGCCCTTGTACCACGTGATGGATATTGGAGAAGTATTATATCTAAGAAAAGCGACTGCCGTGCACTATCTTTGCATGTGATTGCTCATTCTGCCTTATACATTATCCCAGTATAAATTTTATTGCAGTGGACTTACCCCTAATTTATACTGGTGTAACTGAGAAAAGAATGTACAATTGTAATACAATACGGTGGAAAACTCCAAACAAGTATCTGTTAAAAAAAGGTTGGAATTTTTGGAGGAGTTTGGTTTGGTTTGCTTATTTCCTAGCTGAAGTTTGGGAGGACTTGTGCATCGAGAGCTATACTATGTTCCCTGAAAGTTCGTGTGCAAAATTTCAATTTCTGTCCCTCTGGAGCAGATGGCATTAGAATTAGCCAGAAATTCTGCCTGAGGGCAGCCATGACAAAACGCAAGTGTGTACACACATGCACACACCCACACCACACACACATGTTTAATTGAAACTGAGAAGAGATGTATCAGTAATCTCAGCTAGGAGGTCACAGACCCAGCTCTTTGGTGGAACTTAGTGCCCCTAGGTGTCAGAGGAACATGAATGTTCACCACCTGGAACAACTGTGTGAAAGTCTTCTCTGTTGTCCTGCAAACTAGAACAGTAATTTTCACATAGTCCAGCCTGCTCCCAGACAAGAAATGGCAGCTGCCTCCAGCAAGCCATTTGGCTCTAATACCTCAGTTTTAGTGTGTTTTCTAATTTGGATACAGCAGTGGAGTTTAGATCATTGCTTGAGTCAAGTCATGAGCTTGGGCTAAATTCAAACATACAATATAAACATTGCTAGAAAATTGAACTATAAAGGCATAGATTTGCTCAGTAGATCTGTGTGTCAAAAAATGAATAGAGTAATACTAAACAGATACTCTCAAAATGAATAGCCTTTTTCTTCCCAAATGATATGATTTCGATAAGAATACCAGAGTAAAACATTTCTACTGAACTTTGACACATTAGTGTTGCAATATTTGTTGTTGATTTCATATACCCCTTTTTGATCTATGTCCCTCCAGCTTCAATACATACACAAATCTGTCAAGAGTAATGTTTCCTGTGCTATTCCTTTGCATTGCATTTTTTTTGGTCTGTCTTGAACTATTAAAAATGCATTGCATCTAAAATCAATACCAACTTCTAAATGGGTACCAAATCCTGGGAAAAAGCTTCAAATTATCTGTGGACTCTCTTCTCGCCGTGAAAAATAAAGCTGACACTTTGCAGTCTTTTCCTTTGCAATTACATTAGGGATTAGGGTAATGAGCACTAGAATTTCAGACTGTAAAAATGTGTTAGTTTTGACTAGAGAAACAGCATGGAAAAATAAATTCATCAGCAAAGAGAATAATTGCTGAAGTCATGCACTGGAAATTCCTGCTACTCAAAAATGGTTGGTTTTTTTTCTTTCTTAATTATAATAAACTAACAATGTCTTCTTTTTATTTAAACACATAATAATAATTTTAAAATGATTAGTTTGTGGCTCTACCTGTGATAGTTGAATCCAGGTACAGGATTTGCAATGCAGCTTATGGGTGTAAATGATCTCTGCGTGGGAGCTCTTCAGGCCGTACTCTTTCAGACATCACTACTGAGGTGTTACTGCTGGAGCCATTTCCATTCCTTCTGCTTTCTGCACCCACTTTATGCTGAGAGGAGACCAGGGGCTTTACTGCTCCCTTCTGATGAGTGTGACTCTTTCAGAAGACTCTGGGGATGATGGTCTCATCTTTATTTTGGTTGTGGACCGCCACAATCAACCAAGCGTGCTCTTAAAGAACTTCTAAAACAGAAAGGAGGTTGAGCTTTTATTTCTCTGGTTTTTATGTGGTCTAAACAAAAGCCCATTCACAGGGCTCCCAGTGTTGTTCCTTGACCTGAGTTCAGCTCTGTGATCTCTGTCCTCTTTGCCACTTGACAGCTTTTTGATAGGCAATCCCCCGCAGTGCTCAGTCAGGGAGAAGTACCAAGAGCAAATGAGCATAGGAGCAGCAGGAAGGATTGCAGTTAACGTGCTTTGCCCCGGAAAGTATTTAGCTGGGCAGTACTTTTCTGAATAATGAGCTTTAGTATTGCTTAAAAATCAGTATTTCCAGAGAATTATTATTTCTGTATTATTCAGGATTTTTAACTTATTTTACAGAAAATAACCCAAACGTTATGACAGGTGTTAACAGAAAAGCAATGACGTTTTCTGTCACACTCTCATAAAGTGTCTCAGGTTCAAACACACATTAGTAATAATAAATAACTTTCTTACAGAAGAAGATCTTTCCAGGCATCAGCCAGAATAGCTGAGTTACTTTTCGGGAGCAGAGAAGTGAAAAGGAGGGCTTAACACTGCATGTTCTGCTATTGTTGCTCTCTTCCCAATAGAAATGGGAAAGAAAAGATCTTGACACAAATAACTCCATCAAGTTTTTCCTGAACTACAGTAAATACTGGCTGTGTTGGAGTCCGTATAATGGCTCTGCCCTTAGGGCATCACAGTTTAGGTATCAAATGCAGGCACAGGGATGGTTGTGATTCATAGTTTTCATCCTTCGGTTCTTTTCCAGTCCATAACTGATGGAGAATAAGAGCAACTTTGCTACCTCAGTGCCTCCCACATCACATTGTAATAGTTTCTTCGGTTAAAAAAAATCTTTTAAAGATGTTGGGATTTTTTGTTGGTTTTTTTTTTTTTTCTTGCACCATCATTAGTAGGAGGGGAGTAGGAGGAGAGCAGAGTTTTCCTGGTGGTTGGCTGATCTCCTAAACAAATGCATGTTAAGGATGGGCAGAGGCTAAGGGCAGCCAGGAAACTGCCAAAACAGTAGCTGTGTAGAGTGGTGTGTTTTTTTTTTTTTTATCATGGCATTTTAACAAAAGACAAAAAGTATGAGAAGACATTGCTGAAGAGGCAAAAGTAAGGAAAGGGAAGGAAAAGGCAAATAAGGAAAAGGGAATATGCTCAGGGGGCTCGAGTCTGCCCCTTAATGCCATTAACTTTCACCAAAGTCCATCATGACCGTGACTGAGGCTGTGGCTCCCAATGTTTACGGTAAGCCAGGAATTGCTTTGAGGAAAGGACAGCAGCATGATCAGTTCAGTACAGCGTCGGGGACTAAGAATACCCGTAGGCTGATATTCTCTTTCTTATAAATACAGGTACTACTGCTATTCTCCCTGCACTGTATGTGTTTCTGTGGGTGCAAAAATGCTTTGCTGGAAGTGGAGCATGGAACTTGAAGGCAAAGAGGAAATGTACTGCAAATTTTGTCTTATCCATCAGCTGCTTTTGCACAAAACAGTTGGCAACTGCAGAGTAGGAATCATTTTCCAGTTATGGTCTTTAGCTCAGAAAAGCTTCATACTTAAGGATGTACTTGAAAATCAATTTTTCAGAATCATGTTTATTTTTGACTTGTCTTTAGGTCAGTATCAGTCACTGAGAAAGTTAAGAGAAAAGCAATGAGGAAAGCTAAGATACAGAAGGTCTGGGGAACTCAAAGTGAGAATGAGAGACCCTGAAAGTAGACAATGAAGTGTAATCTGCCTTCTTCAAACAGATCTTGTCCTTCCTCCGAGTTCCTCAACTTTCTTTGTTTGCATCAATGGAGTACCTGTGTGAGCCTTGTCCTCTGAGAGCAGGAGCTGCTTTTCAAGGTCTTTTTTTTCATGTATGCTTTTCACATATGGCTGGGACGGGCATTGAGCTCTCCTTCCCTTGGGTACTTACCAACTTTCTGGCAGTCTAATGGGAAATTTTCATCAGAGATTTGAGGCATGGTGAAAAGGGGAGTTCTTTTCCCTTTGAAGATGAGCAAGAAAGCAGGGTATAGCAAGAATACACTTAGTGCTCTAGGCTCTTGGAAATGTATTTCTGAGATGACAGTGGCAGAAAAATAATGTCTTCTACATTTGTTAGACTGATTAATTAACTTTAAAATCAAGTATATTTAAATGTTATTTAGAATAAAAATTTCTAGAGGAGAGACTTATCTTAGAAGTTGTGAAGTCAGTAAGGATTTCGACGTTCTCCAGACTGTGCTCTTACTGTATAACTATATGATTATTCTATAACTGTTTTTACACAGAAATCACAGAATCATAGAATGTCTTGGGCTGGTAAGGACCTTTAAAGGTCATCTAGTCCAACCCCGCTGCAGTGAGCAGGAACATCTTTAACTAGATGAGATTGCTCAGAGCCCCATCAAGCCTGACCTTGAGTGTCTTCAAGGATGGAGCCTCCACCACCTCTCTGGGCAACCTGTGCCAGCACTTCACCACCTTCATAGTAATTTAATGTCTTAAATTTACCTTATTTCTAAAGACTATCTTTTGACGTTTGAGTAAACATTTTAGTCACACAGGACCTAGGGGGAGAAAGAAATAGCCTTAAATGTGGAGGTTTGAGGAAAAGCTATGTGCACCATTCATAGGTCTCCAATCCTTACCATGGTCTGGACCTCTTTCTGTGTAATCAGTTTAACTCTGGGAGCCGACATTTGCAACATGGTAAACCAAAGCACTTTCAAAGCATTTGTTGGTAGTTGAGTGCCATTAACTTTGCTTGATTTAGGAAATCGTTCACACTCTGCAGTTCAATATCTTAAAAATTCATTAACTATTAATTAATTCAAGTTTTCTTCATTTTGATAACCCACAGTGCTTGTTATAATAAAACAAAGAAAATGCTGTTGATCATTGAAATGCCCTATAAATTGATACTGTTACATATTAAACATAGTAACTGCATTTGACTCAGGAGACCTAATTAGTAAGTGTCTGCTATAGCCTTTGGTTACTGGAATCCTCCATCGCCTATGTATTTGCATGAACTGATGATTTCAGAGTTATAGAAAGCTTCTGTAGACTCACCGTTTTCTGCACATATTTTTCTCACAACCTCCAGAGCAGCACTGTCTGGAACAGGACAATTCAGTCATGCAGCAAAATATTTAACTTGATAAAACAACACAAGAGGTGGGACAACACAGGAGCATGTGACTCTGGTTTTACTCCTAGGTTCGACAGAGGGTTCTCTTCCTCGGAAGGGGTGAGCAGGGCCACTGCTGCTGATTCCAGTACGCAGACAGGTGAGGTTTGTGAAAGGGCCTTGGTGGGCTTTGTAGAACTAGGTCTTGATGGACAAGTTGGCCTGTGCATCGACTACTCCATTTTAATAGAAATATAAATAGTTAGAGGAGGCACTTTTGATAAACATTGATTGCTCAAAATTATTTATCTCTAGGTGTCTTCTGTTGGAAGATTTTGTGTGTATGTGGACTGCAAGTAAACTGCAAGTACTACCTAAGTTGGAAAAACTGTCTTATTTTGGCTAAATGAACTTTCAATCCTAAAACACCCGTTTATTTTATATTTTGAAAAGTAAAAACCAAGTCAACTTCCACAGATATTTTTAGAAGTGTTTCCATACACAATATGTTTTTATAGTTAAGCCCTTCCTAGATGTCAAAATCTTCCACACTCAAATGTAGTTACTTCTGTCTCTGTAGAGGCCTCACTTCAGTTTTTTTGTTTGGATGGTCTCCAGTGTTGTGTGAGCAGAAATACGAATTTTCTGTGTTTATTAGCATTCTTACAGATGACTGCAGCATCATAATAAATAAAAAAATAAATGGCAGTCTGGCTGTTGCTCACATACGCCATATGCAGCATGCCACAGAGTTGCAGTGCACGCTACTGTTTAATGAGAGCTGAAGGTTTCTCCTACCTTGACGGAAGTTCTGCTCCAGGGCAAAAATAAAACATTGCTGTATATCCGTGCTGAGAGTTCTGTTTGCTCGTTTTCCAATTCTAATAAGGAAGCAAGCCCAATTAAGTGGAATAAGCTAGACAATTATGCTGTGGAAGATTCTAAACTGAATATTTTAGAAGGGGCTTAGAGTGGTTGGGGAGTTGGGTGCCTAAGCTGCCTTAGCAGAAGTACTGTGATTCTCAGAATATTGCATGCACCATCACGTGTGAAGCATAGAACACCATATCTGTTTGACATAACTTTAATTTCCCTATTGAAATATGCAAATGTGGGATCTATCTCCAAGGACACGTTAACTGTTGTCCCTTAAATACACCAGAGGAGAGGACTAATGTGTAACAACTGTGGAAAAAGAGTAAGTTGTTTGCTTCTGGAGTTAGTAAGACTCAATGACTATAGTTTCCAAAGTAGCTGCAATTAGCTGCGACAATGTGCAGTTCTTAGATTTTGATCAGGACTATAAGAGATGGTTCATTGCAGTCACATTAGCTACTATGACCTTATTTTGAGGGGTTGTTTGGTCTCTTTTTATAAAAAGGAACATTTTTGTTCATTAAAATCTTATTACTGGATAATTTATTTTCCAATGAAATCCATGGGAAACTGAAATTCTGTTTTTACAAAGCTTCCTAAGAATACAAACATAATGTGTGTTAGAGAATATATGTTTAATGAAATCCCCCAAAATATTGTGAACAAATATAGATAGCACATGCATTTTTCTTGCCAGTTGTCAATAGAATATGTCTATTAAACAAGATAATGATAGTAAACAAAATACCCAGTTTGTGCTACATTTTTCAGTTTGGTGAAACAAATGAAGGCCTAAGCCAAAAAGAAGGAAAACCTTTATATTGCTAGTGTTTCCTTAAAAAAGACCACACCAAAACCCTAAAACTTACAATACCTGTAATCTTTGCTTTTTCTCATTACAAAAATAGATAAAGGGGAAAAATAGAGAGCAGGAATAAAAATGATAAATTTCTTTTTAGTTTGGAGAAGATGCAAATGAAAGATGCAAGTGAATTTTTAAACATCATAAGCACTAGTTCTACTCTTTATGAAATAGCTAATATGTAGTATTGAGACTTTCATGAAAAAAACCCAAATGAAATCTTTCCATATACCAGTATTTGAAACATTTATCATTTTGAGTAATGCTTGTGCTAAAGAGAAAATCCTTGTCTGGATGTCAGAATATGATGTATAATCTTTTGCATCATACTTTAATAAAGTTTTCTAGTGCAGCATAGTCCAGTGCAAAATTGGTAAATAATGTGTCTGAGATTTTACTTCCTACTTTTATTGACATATTTTATTTTAATTATATGAAGGTGTAAATTACAGCTGACATGGTGTTTGAAACTGAATAAGATGTTCTGGTTTTGCCAACAAACGAGCGTGCCATTGTTCAAGGTATGTGTTTCACTGGTGATTAATGACAAGTTATTTCTTTAATAATGCCTGTAATTTTCAGATGTAGTTCTAGGATTTTTTTTAGGCAGTATATGGTAGCATAGATAGCTGTCAGTCAGCCATCAGTTATCCTCAAATAAAAGTGCTTCAAATTCTGTGTATCGCCGTATATTTTAATTCTTGTTCAGGAATATTCAAGAATTTCAAAAGACTCCACTTCTATTGCCATTCAAAATTACAGTTCCCAGCCACCTGGGGTCAAAGCAATTATTTACCACTGGTAACTGTAGTGATACTCGTTTCCAGTGTGCACATTCCATACCAACAGGGATTTTTAATCTGGTGATTCTGCCTTCTTCAGGCAGGAGTCTGTATTTTCAGAAGTCAACTTGGTAGACTGAGTCAGCGTGAGGGAAGTCTCGTACGCCTGTTATTAATATCTGGTGAAAAACTAGACTTTATATGCCCTTCTTATTAATTTCTAGTTTGCTTTTGCCATCGTCTTAAAATAATCTCTGTGTTCCAGACTTTCTTTCAGCTGCCCTATTGCCTAGGAACTAAGTTTAATTAAATTCTGTGGAAAGGGTGTTTGTGTCACGTTCGGTAGGCACCACAGCAGCTTCCTGTGCTGACCCACCATTCACTGCGCCTTAGGGTAGGACTCTTCTTGTTAAGATGGATATTCAGTGCCTTTTGTCTTTATGTGTATTACTTTTGAATATATTTCTAAAGCTACATCTACATAGTGAAGTCTAGGCACATTTTTTTACTTGGACTTCGTTTTGAGTTCCCCCTTCCCCAGCCTTTTTTTTTCCTTCTTGACATCTGAGTAACTAAAGCAAGACCTTTTATAGATTGTTTTCATGGCCAGACTATGCCCTAACAAAGTGTAACTGAGGCTGCTACAAAACTTGAGTAAAGCTTGTTGGGGAGTTTCTAGGAATTTGACGTAGGCCTCTAGAGAAAAACGGGATTAACCTTTTATTCAGAACTTTTCTTCCATCACTTGTACTTCCCTTGGCTGCAGATGGGGTCCTGTGGGGGAGCTATAGGATAGCACAGGGAAAATCAGTGCTGGTTTCAATAGCTTTAGTGATGGCTATTGCAGAATTTATTTGAGATGATAAAAACTGGCATATATATTTTAGGCACTGTTACCCAACTATGTGGATCTGAAAGATGTTGTAACCTTTCTAGAAGAGAAAAATAGTAAGCCTATGGACAAACTAACACAATAAAGAGACAGGTAAATTTTGCGTATTTGTTTCTTAGATTTTCTTTTGCTTTATATTTTGCAGTCACTTTGCAAACTGTTATTTGATATCCAGTGAATAATCAGTGTTTCATAGGCTGAAGTTTAGGTTGTGTTTGGGTAGCTTACATAGTACCGATGAAGAAAGCCAATCGGTTTTTGATAATGTTTTAACTACGCTTTTCTGGAGGAAAGGGTAAGAGCCACGTAGCTATTTTGGTGATTTAAGATCTACTGAAGTAATTAGTCTATGCTATAAATATTTGCATGATGTCTGTGGTTAAATTTCTTTCTTTGAACAGAACTAACTTCATTTGAGTAAGTGGCAAGACAGCTAGAATGAACTGGTTTTTTTTTAAAAGTATATGAAAAAACAACAGCTCAAAAGCTACAAAATGCCAGCTCCAAGGAATCTCTAGAGAAAATCTGAAAAGGTTAATTAAATCAGTCACATAATGCTGAGCTAGATTCTGTGTGTCTTCACAGTTCTTGAAATTGCTGCCCGCAAGGGTGGATGTTAGGGGGCCGATTAGCTCAGTGGGTTGAGCGCGGTGCTGACAACAATAACAACACCGAGGTCGCAGGTTCAATTCCCGCTCGATCCCCATGTGTTGCCTGGTCTAGTCGAGAGGTGGCATCCCTGCACATAACAGGGAGGTTGGACTAGATGATCTCTAAGGTCCCTTCCAACCTAGGACATTCTATGATTCTCTTTCTCCATCACCATTATGTAAGGTTAGTGCATGAGCCAGGCTCTGTGTCACCTGTGACAGCTGCTTTGCTGCTGAGGCCAGTAAAATGGCTCTGGACCAAAATGTTTGTCTGCATGCCTGAATGAGGCCAGGAGGGAATAAAAAATTCAATCGTTCAAGGACTAGATGGAAAACAAATTTATAGCATGCAGTTGGATGCCATTACATTTCACTGAAGTAATCTGAGGCTGTATTAAAACGATTAGTAGCAGACATGTTAATTAACGTAGCTTTGTATTCCAGTGCCTCGAGGGCTGAGTGAGATGGAGAGGGATGTGCTGAAGGAAATAGGTCAGGCTGTTTCGCCATTACTAATGGCTAGACTGAAATATTTGTGTCAAATACTTGCAGGGATGTAGTTCTAGCATTGCACCATTTACCTTCTTGCAAGGCATTGGGGACAGATAGGCTTCTCTTCTGACAAGATTCATGCTATTTTCAACACTTAAAAGTCTTCCTTTCCCCTAAAATCTCCAGCAAACGTGACTGGTTATATAAAGTACAATTGTACAGTTTATTATTGAAGAAGCCTTTTGTTTCCCTCCCCTCCCCCCAATTTCTGTCTCAAAGGGTGCTTTTCTCAGCTTTGTTATATGTTTTTGGATCTCTTCTTTTTCTTCTGTCTTTAGGACAGTGCTAAAACGAGATCCTGTATTAATATCATCAAACTGAAATCTAAACCTTTCTAAAATGATACGGAAAATAGTTCAGTCTCCACAAACCTTTCTGCCATAGTTACGACATTTCATGTGTAGTCAGTCATATCCAAGCAGCAAATTCAGGCAGATATTGTTTATTCATGCTGCTTGCCAAAGGGAGGTAAAAATTAAGTGAAACTATTCGTGAAGAAAAAAGAGGTGAAATACGAAGGCAGTCATCTGAACATGAAACGTCAAAAACCGAGACTGTTTAGATACTAAGAAGATACTTACTATTCGATACTAAGCTCTGCATTGTGACAATTATAATGTGTGAATCTATATAAATGGAAAAAACCATATATATAGCATATATAAATACATAAATTCAACTTTCATGCTTTCAAATGTTTCCCAGGTATTACCTAACAGTAAGAAACTAAAAAAACCCAACAACACAAATGACAAGAAAATGTTTTTTTTCAAAACTGGTAGTAAAATATTGATTGTATATCTCACACAGCTCTTCAAAATTGCATCTTTATCTTTCCTAAGCAGCAGAATGATTATAACTGTGTCTGAGATGCAGGCTGTGGTGAAACTTGAACCAGTTATAAGCATTCTCTCTAGTGTGATACTTAAAATTTATAGCCTTTGTTATCTGAAATTTACGTGAGATTCCTGATTGAGACTTCTCATCCTAAACATCCACAGGTCAACAGATGTTCTGAAATGATCTTTTGGAACAGTATCTAGAATGTTTTCTGGAAAAAGCTTGTAATACCTGATGTCTGTGTTTGTTTCATGTTTCATAATGCCTTTCTTGATATTCAAAATTACATTTAAATTGATTTTGTCTTGATTTGTTCCTCAGATTGGCTGTACACAAGGCAAGACTCCTCTGTAAAGCACTAGAGCAGAAGGATGTTTGGACAGAGGTCAACAATTTTGTCAGGCTGCCCTTTCAGTTAGTCAGGCACTGAGATTTAGGAGCAAACTAAACAAGTTTCAGCCTTCTTGATCGTTCCTCAGTTTTCTTTCATTGCTTTGTTTTTTCCCTTGAATGACAGGCACATTTCCTTATTTTTCTCTTCCTTCTTCTTACATCCTCAAGGAGAACCTGTGAAGAGAATCAGATGTTTCCTTTCATCTCTGTAGGCCTCTTGAAGTCATGTGGAGGCAAGTCTTCAGGATGAGTGAATATATTTACCGTGATTGCTGTATATCATGCTCCGGTAGAATCCGGCTTGAGATGGTACGCTCAGTAAGAGCAAAGGAAGTACGAGAATAAATAGCAAAAAATAACCATGTGGGATTGCAGTTGTAGCCTCTTTCTCACAGTTCTGGGCTGGATGTCTCAGTGGCTGATTCACTACATTTCAAAGCAGATAATTGCTTTTCCCAAAAGTGGTGCACTGTTAGGAGTACTACTGGCTGCTTCTCTGAAAAAGGCTCAGAAAAGCAAACAACCTAAGAGGAATGAGAAGAGGAGTCCTACTTTCCTTCTAGCAAAATTCTGAATTTGCTGCATGAATTTTTACTCACTTGGTCGACATTAAGAGTTTCCTTGCCTCGTATGTTCATCAGTTCTTTTTTTAACTCATTGCTCACACCATCATGTGCAACTCCTCCCTTTCTTCTCCTTTACTGAGTCTCAATGGACAGTTAAATGTTTAGTGTAGCTTTAGGGGGAAAAAAATCTCTTCTGGAAGCAAGAATCCTCATAATTTATGACAGCCCTCAAAACTCCAGGCCCAGTGGTTTGAAAAGTGTTTGCTGATAAAAGCTCTCACTTACAGTAAGATTTGACCTGACCATAGCAAAGTGTAAGAATGCCCTGTTCTTCCGTGCCTGGCGGGTGCTGCAAATCAGTCTTCTGAGTAGGGGAAGACATGATGGCCGTCAGCTTGCACCATTTATGGATAAATTTCAGCTTATTGTAAAATGTCAAACCTCATAAAATGCCACCCAGCAAGTGTTTTGACAAAGTCAATTGACATGTTAAGAAACTGAATGCTTTCTTGAACTGATTTTTTTCTTTCTCAGTAGGAACTTAATTTGGCAAATGACTTGCAGCCGTCATAAGATGTTGGGCAGGGCACGTACTGAGGTATCTGGTCAAAGCCAGATATGTTCACCTTATACTGGTGGAAAGATGAGAAGAGGATGAGGGCAATGCTTTACTCTCTTTGTAACTTCCCACTTGCCTGAGCCAGAGTCCGCTGTAGTGGAACGACTGGATTGCTGCAGCTATGTGTGTGTAAGACTGGGAGGTGGAGAAGGAGGTTGTCTCTAGGGCATGGCACTTCTTCATAATGACTAAATCTTTTAATAATGGATTTTTCTTCAAGCCACCTGTCAGTGGGCCCGAACAGATCTGCAGGGAGTTCATTCAACTTTTATGGTTAAAACTGAAACCCCATTTTTCTTGCATTTCTGGATTTCATGATTGCAGTTGGCAGCCCCCATGATTTCTGGAATTAGGAGTGGATACCTCCACAGCTTTGGTGTAGTTCTAGTTACTGTTTCCCTAAGTATGTTAAGGGTGAAAAATCCCCAAGAAAACAGTATTGTCTCTCACTTAAGAGTGACTCAGGAATTTCACCAAGAGTTGTGAGATAACTATGAATTACCTCACCTATTTTACCTATCAGGCCTCAAACAAGGAATGACATGTCTTCAGTTCATTTCTACCAAGAAACCTTGTGGTTAGAGAAGTCACCTGGAATATAGGAGACAAATCATAAAATCCAACAGGTGCTTGAGAGGATTTGCGGACAGAGCCATGTCTTTCACTTTAAGTGTCCTAAATTCCAAGTAATAAGGCTTTTCTTGGTTGGCATTTTCTCAACCTCTGCTGCTGAAGCCAGTACAGGTCACATGAAAAAAAATTGCATATTCATTGTAGAGTAAAAATATAATGGGTACTTATTCAATAATGGAGGGAGAACTTGGTTTGTTTTCTCTTTCAGTTCATTTTAGAAAATGTAGGCAAGGCAACTGGTGTTTTTTTTCATCTCAGTCTCCCAAATAGTCTATAGCCATGTAACTGGGCTTGAATTTTGGAAAATTAACTCACTAGGAAGGAGAAGGTTTTCAAAGTAAGTCAGATCTGTGGAAAGTGCTTTCGCCACTGAGGCATTGTGTCAAAGAACAACCCACGCCAATCAAGTCGGTTTGTGTGTCTTGAGCAGTTGACACTTTCCTTAAGTGGTGTCTTTGATGTTAAAAATACTCTGTGCATACACAAAACATTTCATTAATAAGCATAGCTGATAGCCATAAGGAATCATAGTTCTTTAAATCATTTTGGTGAAGTGCAAAATTATTGATCCCAGGCTAGGAAACAGTGATGGAGTTGTGCTCCTTCTTTTTCTTTTCCTCTTCCCTCCGTTTTATTGAAAGTATTTTGGGCTGGACAGACAGCTGCACTGAGACCCTAATGGCTGAATACACAGAGCAGCCTCATCCAGGCATGCAGGACAAGACAGGATAAGTTCCAAACACTGAAGCTCTTATAAGTCTCAGATTCCTGACAAGTGATTTCAGTGCCTGATGCCGCTGCGTGTGAAGTGATGCTTTAATTTGCAATTGAATGACAAAGTCCTTGAGTCATCCTTATCTCCTGAGTAATTGGAAGACAAAATCTGCAGTGTAAAAACTCGTTATGATTCTTCTGTGTCATTTTGCACCCTTGTAAAAAAAAAAAAAAAATCATTACATCGCTCTCTGGCATATTTTTATTAGCATCGAGCTGCAAAATATGAGTTACAAACCTAGATTATGTGCTTGTATTTACAGATGCAATTGAAGATTAAAAAGAGAATTCATATTGCATCTGTGCTAATTCTGGAAAGCCTTGCTGCCATTGATCTTTACACTTTATAATAGTTTCTTTCAAGCTATGATGAGGAAATAAAATATAACCATTCTTTGTAAATGTTGTTTGTTGCTGTCTGTACTAGAGGAAGAGATGATTTTATAGTCATTTTACAAGTGGAGATTAATCTAATGAAGTAATTAGAGTAAGTAAAGATAAAATCTAAGTTGCAAACTTGGAATGGGAGGTGGAACATTTTCTGCTGTCTGATGTGCTTCTCTGTTTCCTGGAGCTGGAGAAAGATAATTTTTGGAGCACTTTCTGTCCTATTAGAACTTGAAAGCAGAGATGGAAGCCTTTCAGAAGAGAGATTTCTTTCTTTTGGAATTTTGAAGAAGGGGCAGTGGTCACTGAGTCTTTAATCTGTAGAAAGAAAATTAGGAATTATCTGCACGTGGAGTGGACTAGATCCACTCATAGACTATGAGTACTGTGTGCCATTTTGGCTAAGGGAGGGAGCATTTGTGATTGCTTTCTTTTTTTCCCAGAGTGCTTGAGAGAAACGTGTTATCTGCATTATTTATGATATCATTTTGCAAGTTACCATAGGGATATAGCACACACAGAAAATGAGGCACACAACGAATGAGAAGAAATGTGAGAAAGCATCAGGGCCCGGAAGATTCTGAGGTCCTTCTGTAACAGAGCTATAATGATGATGCTCCAAGGCCTGATACACCTCAGCCTCAGCCTGCGGTTCGGTGCATCAAAGGATGAATTTAAAGGTGAATGTGTTGACACTGGAGGCACACGAACCATTGTGCATCTCTCTGATCATGAGCCGCAGAACAACTAGAACAGATCCCAGACTGAGCTATGTAGCTTTGGGCAGAAGAAAAGCATAAATTGGCTCTGAGCACTTTTGACCTGTTACTTTTTGTCTCTATCTAGAACTGGCCACTGTACTATCTCTGCACAAGGTATTTATGCTGGCCTCAGCCCTGAGATTGCTGAATCCCAAATATGTCGCGTGAGTCCTCTTCCCTTTTGTTGGAATTCTTCCTTGGGGGTAAATCAACAGTAGGTCATTAGTTCATAATGACAAATTATGTACAAAATAAGCGTCCTTACTTTTTGCTGCTTTTAACAACGAACTGTGATCCGTTTACAGTACATGGTGTTGATTTGTGACCATAAGGCTGTCATATTGCGGCTTCTCTGCATTCCTTAGAAAATTCTGTCTACAAGTCATCTCCTGTTCTGAAAGTCTCTCTGTAAGAAAAAGTCTTTCCAAAAGTCAGTTCTCACAGAGTTATTTTGGTTGCTGTTGACACTGAGGTTTTCTCCTTCACAGGAACTTCTTGCTGGGTAAGTGCATTATTTTGACATATTTACTGCATTGGTGCTTTTGTACTGGAACATAAAAGAATGAACCCAGAATTATAAATATTTCAAGGTAGTTGCTGATTTGATTCTAATAGATCTTGAGGGTTTTACCTCTTTTGTTTTAAATTCATAACTGCTGTGAGCAGTCTGTGAGCATGCAGCATCTCCCAAGCATTGTTCAGTACAGAGGGGAAGACGTGCCAAGGAATAAGAACCAGTTTATGACCCCAGTGACTTTTATACCCTCTTCACTGCAGATGCTGCGAGGCATGGGGATATGGTTTCTCTGTCCAGTTAATAAGACTTCAGTTCCCCGTACCTACGAACTTCTGTTGGAAATACCCTGAGACATGTCCAATTCAGGACCCTGCCTGCAGAAATCCGTGCATGCCTTTGTGAAATGTCTTGTCTCTACTAACTGTACACTAACCATAACTACACTAACTGTAGGGGGAGATTTGGCTTTACCTTATTTAGTGCTAGAAAATGTTTGGCATCAGGGGATTTGATAACCCAGTTGAGAACTGCACTTTCTGACTTGCTGTTTCAATTTTGGTTAATTTTCATGCTGTACGGTCAGTTTTTTACTGGGAAGGAGAAGGTGCACCTTAAATCTGCAAGTCATGCAGACTAAATCAAATCAAATTAATTTCTCATTTCTATGTTGTTTGTCTGAGAGTAAGCAGTATAATATTTATCTCATGAGAATAACTGTGCACAGCTGCCACAGCACCTACTGGTTTTGGTAAATACGGGTGGTCGAAAAGTGTGATGTAAACACCATGTTTACCATGGACACATGATCCTTCAGACTGAATAGTTCCTTAAACATGAACAATGGGGACTTTGGAAAACTGTTATGGTTTAACCCTATCCAGCAATAAAACCCCACCCAGCTGCTTGCTCATTCCTCCCACAGTGGGATGAGAGAATTGAAAGAGTAAAAATGAGATAAAGTTGTCACTGCTGTAACGTATTGTTCCCATGATAAATGGTACAGGAGACAGAGTGCCTCCCTTCCTCCACAGTGATAGTGTTAGAAGGATGATAATCGCTCAAATCAGCTCTTCAGGGACAAGACCACATTCCTCATGACTCTCCTGTGCTGTTTTCCACCCAGCACTGGCATGACACAGGGAAATGGTCATTCTGACTTGGGTTCACCCATTGCTGACTAAATTAATAAAGCAACTAAAGTTTATGTTTTGGTATTAATTTATCTTTGAACAGTCTTTGCCTCATAGATGCATTGTAATTTGGTTCACATTTAAAGAACATGGCCCAAGTTAATCAATAAAATTCAGGAATTTGGCCTAATTACAAAGGTGTCCTCAATCTGCATGCTCTAGATACGCTCTGCTAGAGCATACTTCTTGCAAATGATTCCTTGGGAGACGTATCCCTGTGCAAGGCACCCACATTCCATACCTTTGAATGATCTGACCACTTCTTCAAATGTCTTATAAGGAGAACTAAGTATAACTGGAGGTAGATAAACCCTGCATGGGTGAAAAAAGATTTTTGTTTCTATTTTTTGATCTCTTTATCCATTTTTTCATACTTTTCTGAGACTGTAAGCTGCCTTGCGTAATAATTGCTATGGTACTATAGGTAGCAAGCAACTATTTTCCCCCAAAATCACTTTTTTTTGGTCATTATTCATGAAAAATTGTGGCTTTGAAAAATCAAAGGTCAGTGGAGGTGTAAGACATTGAACTTGATGATTTTATTTGTTTTTATGAACTTCGTTTCTGTCAGGCACAGGGATCTGAAAGCTACAAAACTGGTGAAATAATGGTGTCTTCTTGTGTTTCCAGGTTTGTGAGTGTCTGTATATGAGGAGTATTGATTTATATGGAGAATTTCAGTCCAACTTCAGTAGAGTCGTAGACTCCTCCTGTCACTCAGTAATGACTTTCTTATCACAGAGGGCCAGAAGAGCCCTCGTCAGTATTTTTAGATTTCAGTAGCCTCTGCTAGGGTGTCTCACCAAACAGCAGTGCCTCTTCTGGGTAGTTCTGCTGTCAGCTTCAAAGTTCTGCACTGTTTCTCATCAGAGCAGGTTAGAGCTGCCTAAATCTATTGGGGAACTCTCGTGAGGCCCCACTCTGGTTACAGATTGAGATCTTAAAGTCACTGATAGCCTCAATGCACTTCATTTCTTTCCCTGTGTTACCATTTAAGGATGTCTTGATAAAATTTGGCCCCTGATGCTGTTGATAATAGGCAATGATGTTCGTCTCATTCGCTTTGCGACAGGAGCAGGAGTGACATGTTACAGATCTCTTCACTTGTGTTGTCAAAAACTAGGTCACTCGGAAATGACAGATCTGGCCAGCGTAAAAGCTGGAGCAAGAACATGAGGGAATTAATTTGTGGTCTGATGCTCGATATAGGGCAGTAATACAAATTAAAAATATGTTAATATTTATATAAATATACATAATCAAGGTAAAATGCAAAAAGAAATTATTTTGCTTTCTGTGTTCAGTGATGGTGTGCTCAGAAGCCTCTTTCTATTTAACAAATTGCAGTTGTATTTTAAGGAGCTTTTACAAGAGACAATTCAACCTATGCCAGTGCTTTGTCTTCCTGCGCTGCTGTTGCACAGCTGCCCGGCTTGGCAGTTGAGCTGAGCAAGGCAGGCACCTCCCTGACCGACTACTCGCCTCCAAGCCATTTCTGAACAGCACAAGAGTTACTATCCAGCCCACAGGAGAAATCCAGGCTGTTTCTTGTGTTGGAGTTGTTGTGGAGAACATAGAGAAAAAAGTACTGATGGCTTCAAAAGGGCCAAGATTTGATTTCAGTAAGCTTTGTCTTCGTGCCTGAGGTTTCCCTTCTCAGGAAGACTGTTTGGCTCTTGCTTTCCATGTTGTGTAGTTGTTGGATGCCCGCTTGCTTGAGCTCAAGGCCAGACTGTAGCGATGTGATTTTGCTGAACTACTTGAGTATTTAGCCAGTTTGTCTAAAATCCAGTAATTACTATATAATAGAATCACAGAAACATAGAATTATGATTATGCACTCTGAGAAGGGAATATGATTCTGCTCTGGATTCACTTTTTTGTGATCTGTACAGCTATGCATCACATCACTTTTTTCTTATGGGTCAAGTAGCTTAGTAGCAGCTTGATTATCAAGTTGCGCTGTCATATTTACAGTCAGTTGTCATGGCTCTTGCCGAGTCCAAGGAACAGAGATTTAGACTTATCCACGAGAGATCTCAGTTGTATTTCTGCCTTTGGCACTGCCAAAGACTGAATTTATGGAAGTAACCTCCTGTCTCTCTGGTTTCCCTCTGCTCCTGTCTTTATGTGGCTTGCAAGTTACCTGTGGCATGGGCTTGTACTCTGTGCAGTGGCCATTTCTGACAGGGAGAGGATGAGCGGCTCGCTTCCAGCATGCCACATGTTATGTGTTTAATGTTAGTTTAATGGAGATCCGGCCCTGGCTGCTCTTAACGCGCAGGCACTAAGGTAATGTAAATAACTATCACAGGGTTTTTTCCTCCGAGAGCTTTAAAATGTGTTACTTTAACACTGCAAAAGCTGACAAGAGTGTCTGGATCTTTATTCCTGTGGCTTTGGTGCGTTGGATGAGGTTTTCTCCTAAGCCTTGAAAAGACGTTTGGAAAAGGCAGTTTTAGGAAATCAGCTTTATAGGATTATTTTAATCATAATGCAGCATTTAAGGCACGCTGGTTATATTTATTATTTTGAATTATGTTTAATGATTTCTGTTGCCCTCTTGTGCATACTTATTTTCAGTGTGTGCTTTGCTCTCTATTTAATTTGTCTCAGATGCTTTCACAGACAGGTGCTACCTAAATAAAGTGTATTATTATTTTAATAAGCTGCAGCAGGACAGCAATTAAAAAAATATGTATGTTCATATTGTCTTTTTAATCGTTGGTATGGTGAGCATTTACAGGTTAGGGAAAAAAAAGAGGAGTGGAAAGGAACTTCCATGTGGGAGAAACAAACTACTCTTCTCTCCCATATACCCACTGAAGAAATTTTTCCCTAGATGCATTAAAATAGATACGCTAGGCTATGTTTGAGGATTATGTCCAACCTTCCTCTCCCTGTCTCTTGCAACGTAGTGGAAAGGGTAATGAGCAACAAAAGTTTTGGCTGGTTTGGGAGGCCTCTGGACACTGTGAGACCTCAGCCTGCTGTGTTTAGTGATGGCAGTATGTAGTAGAATTTCTTGTGGAACAAGAAATCAGTATACCTCTTTAAGGTTTGGACAATCCAGCTTGTGCTCTGTCTTTGAAGTTTTTCTTGAAGAGGGAGTAAACTGGTTTTTGTGAGAACTGTGCTGGGTATGCAAGGACGTATGATAGGATGTTCTAACCACAGCAAGGGCATCTAACACCCCCATGGCTTGATAACATTAACAGAAAACAAAGTTTATTATAGCTTGCACCTGGTGTGTGTGTACACTGCCTAACTGTATATATATTGGGCTAATTTGAGCAATAAATTGAGGACGGCATGAAATTGTATCGGTGGGATTGTCGTTACTCGGTTGGCTCTCCGAAAGGGACCCTCTTCAGCAGTACAGCTGTGCAGGAACAGATACTGCCAGCTGTGCTCCAAATGTTTGATATGTGTACAGGCAGGAGAGGTTTCCACTGTGCCTTGCATTAAATGTGTGAACCGAACATTTCTGAAGGGTCAGAAATGTTCTGTTAGCTGATACTCTTCTGTTTATTTGTTAATGCAGCAAACCTTTGTGCTTCCAAAAGCAAGCTGGTCTTGAAAGAAAAAAATATAAAAATAGTACTTCAGAAGAAAATCCCACAAAGTACTATTTCCAGGTGGAAATACCCACAGAAAAGCGAGGAATCTCTTGAGAAATACTTTTTTTTCTCTGAGTCATGGCTATAAGTTGAAACTTGTGGTGGTACAAATCTGGAGGTGGCAGACTGCAGCAGCAGGCACCTTAGCCAGGATGTCGGCTGTCCTGGGATTGACTCCCAGCTCTGCAGTGCCTGGCACTTTATTGGCTCAGTTAGCCAAGGCAGTGTGTAACTGCATACTCCATTTTAAAAAAAAACTCAGCCATTTTATTACATGTAGTTTCTACAGCGTGGTAAAATGTGCACATAATCATGCCTACACACTAATTCTGTACTACACGAGTATATATTATGTTTTCACTGGAATTCTTTCCTTGCAGTTTTAATTGTAGGCTTTTTTTTTGCCTTTTTTTTTTTTAGTTCTTCTTTTCAGTCATCACAAGTTGTTACACTAATTCTTTAATATTCATTGTGTAAAGGGTACCTAAGGCATTTTGTGTTGCAAACTGAGGCATCAGTTATAGTTTCACCAGAGAACAGAAGTTGTTTTTCTTGCTGGAAGATAGACTCCTGCTTGAAGATACACAGCTCGTCTCTTGCAGAAGGAGGTCAGCCTGCGGACCTGATGGGGTCTGGATGCCCACAAGGGAGGAAAATGCGTTGGTCTCTTAATGCTGAGACCAGAAGTGACGTATCGTGTTTGCTTCCCAGCGTTGGGGTCTGCTTTCCCCAGCCAGGCTCACCTTAACATGTTAGAAAATTAGGACAAGTGCAGGAAATACAGGGTCCCACAGGAGTCTGTCATATGGCTGGGACCTGGGCCAGTTCACAGTAAGATTTACTCTTAGCCTGAATGAAGGGTTGAATTCAGCATCTGAGTAGCACAGTCCTATATTATAAAGCTTGGTTTGTGAAATATGGTGTTTTTGCAGTTGATTGAAACACTGAATTTAATTATGTTGTTTGATTTGTTCTCAACTTTAGAAAATACAGGGAGAGTGAGTATTTCTTATCACTATTGTGAACCAGTTTTTTACAGATAGAAGATTTATTTTAGCTCTTCATCTTTGGAGCTAATTGCTCACATTATATTTCTGCCTACATGCCTTTGAGACTGATAGTGATTTAACTGTAGCTGTTCTTGTCCAAACAAGCTGGATCTGATGTACCTTGTGCACCAAAAATATTTGTATCACTCCAGCACCTTAATGTGGGCTGGAGAAGTTGTCAAAATACAGAACATCCCTCTGAGTTCGCATTTGAGGGGTAAGCTACAAGTGGCAGATACAGGCAAATGGGAAATGCGAGCAGTGCTCTTAGGATGATAGTCAGGACCTTCAGCACAGCAGAAGCTTGGCCATCGTCATGTTATACCTGCCTCAGGAAAGGCAGTGCTCTGAGGAGATTTGGAAAACAGCAATAAAACAGGTTGCAGATGTTTCTGAGATGCTGGAAGGGGGAATGGGACTGAGCATGAAGGTGATTTTAAAAAAATTGAACTGGAGTGTGGCAGAGGCTGGCAGGAGTTCAGTACTACCCAGCCATCCTGTTAATTTTTGATGATGCAAAATAGGAGAAACTTGTTATCCAAAGGACCAGTTGCTATCTGCTCTCCTTCAGCAGCCTCCAGATGTTGTCTAAATTGTGCCACGTTATAACAAATATCTATAGGACATATAAACTGTCTTTCTGCACAGAGGAGAGGTAGAAATATAGAGAAAAGACAGTAAAAAACAATTAGGGAAAAAAACATACTGTATCTTCTTCAAAATATTGGAGGGGACAGGTGGGAGAAGGTAGTAGAAAAATGGAAGGGAAAGTTTTTGTGACACACTTGTGATATATATCACTAAGTAAGCTCAATGTATGTAATTCGTTTCCTGCACCTTCAAGTGCTTCTTTGACTGTGTTTTGTGGAAAAGGGCTGTTCTGTAGCAACACAGCATCTTATTGATCATCCCAGTGCTGTCCTCACTGGCACAGAGCTTTGGCTCATCTCTCTCTATTTTTTTTTTAAATTATTTTTTTCTCTTAATCAAAATTAAGAGTCATTCAGTTGGAAAGGGTAGGGTTATTCTTGTGAGTGAAAAAGCAATGCTATATGTTAGATCTTCCCTCGGGCACTTTTATATGCAAGGCTCATCTGGCATTGGTACCTTATTCAGCATGTCACAGGGATGAACAGTTACAGCCAGATGACAACCTGCCATGTTCTTATGACAAACAGTATCATGTCATGGAAGCTTTGGAAGCCGAATTTAGCAGTATTCCAGGCAATGTTTGATGAAATGTAACTATAGCAACTAAACCTTCACCACCTGATAATACAATCCTTGTTTTAAAAGAAACCAAAAAACCCACAAAACATCTCTCTTCCTTGGTTCCACACCTACATGTGCTACAAGGCATATTATCTACTAGCTGGATACCTGCATTATTAGATATTTAGGTTATGTAAAAAAAAATTAACAAGGCAAATAGGTGTAGTTACCTTTAAAAATAAAGCGAAATGTGCCTTTTTGTAGAAACTTTCCTTCATCAGCTTTGTCTGTGTCACTGCAGTTGCTGTTCTGGTTGCAGTGACTTTTTCTTTCCCAGGTGCCACACGGTGGTGCTCCTGACTCCACATTGCTCAGAGCCCTGAGCTGGCTATGAGGAGTTACAGATGCAATGTTCTTACCAAAACTGCAAAATTGATTTTAGAGGGAGGACTAGCACTCAGTTCGGCCATGAAGGTGAATCATGCCATGGGTTGGGGGATGTACTTTTCTCCCAGGACTGAGCTACTAGGTCAGATATGGGAAGAATGAGCTGAATAATGACAGCTGATAAAAATCCTCAGTGTTATGCATGTATGCACACATAAATACATATTCAACCTCTTTTACACTTGATTACTATATGAATTTTGCATGTCATCTTTGTTTGGGTAGCTACCACACCTTCCCATTCTCTTTGTTTGATCAGTAGATGACTTAGGCAGATTCACAGCTCAGTAATCTCCTGGGACCAAGGACTTGCATGCTTTTCTCTAGGTCTATGATAAAAGTGCAGAGAATCAAGGCAGAGGGAGTGGAGATGCACTCTCATCTTCTCCATCTGATGAGAGCCCAGTACAGCATCAGGACCTGCCTCGGTGGTCTGAGGCAGGATACGCAGACTGAAAGACAACCAGCAGTGGTGCTGGCCTGGCGTCAGTAGAAAAGTTGTGTCTAAGTGGACATCCTCGCCTGTATCAAGCCTACAGCTCTGCAGGAATTATTTCATTGACCTGTGTGTACTTTGAATCTGGTCCTGTGAACCGTAGCATTCTGCCAGTTAAAGTTTAGCCGTATGAGTCTAGTTCACCTCCCGCTGAGAGTTTCTGACAGCTTTACTGAAAATTGGATCAGGTGTTTTGATATTTATGCGAGTCGTGCTTTTAAACTGGGGGAAGCCGTCTTTTTAATTAATCGTTATAAAAACAATCGAATGCATGACCTACAAGGATAATTGCTTGTGTTCTGCTTTGATTATTTTCTGAAAGTTTCACTGAATTTGTATGATGGAGTGCACTGATAAGTGATCTAAAAGAGGAGCTCTCATAAAGCCCATGTACGTACTACAGTATGAACTTTTTAAGACGAGCAGCCCTATTGTCTGTATAAACATCGTATTCTGTAACATAGTGTTAATAGCATAACTTTTGCGAGGTTTATCTTTTCTGACTTTGCATGTCTTTGGATTATTTATATACATAAATCCCTTATAAAGCCATAACCTGACTTGGAGAAAATGTCTATGGCTTTTAAAACATCTTAAATGAGTGTTCAATTTAGGGACAAATCCAATAACCTTATGTGATGGGATCCCCTGAGACTAAGGAAGCGTGATTAGTTTCTGACAGCTTACTATTTCTGCTATAGCTTGTTATCCATTGTGTGCAGTCTCCATGAAAAGCCAGTATTAAGCAGAATTCTTTACTATTTTTAAATATAATTGTAAGTGATTCTCCACATATGAGTAAGTGAGGGTTGCAGATGAAGACTAGTCTTGAGTAAAAATCGAGACATGACTAGACATCACCAGGAAGCACCACTCTGCATTGTATAAATGGACCAAGGGACATGACAGGCAGCATAATCCTGCCCACATCTGACCAGTGTCCATTTTGCACTCCAAGTGCAATATTACATATCATAGATAAATGCTGAAAATCATAACATTTCATTAATATGGAAGCCACAGTTTGATATTTTGAATGACCTTGTTATGAGCAGGAAGAAATAACCAGGGATGTATCTGCAGTGAACAGACGAGTGGCGGGTATAGACAAGAGAAAAGCTGAAGTGAAGTCAGACCAGCTGCACAGGCAGACACTGCCTATAGGGCAGGACTGCTTATTCTCTAACAGGCTTGAAAATCATCCTGCCACTTAGCCTTGTTTCTTATCTTTCTTGACTGAACAACCCATACAGAAACTGATGACGTTAAAGTAGTAGGGAGATATTAAGATATTTGTTCAGTTATTTGACTGCATCTTTTTGCAAACAGAAGTGCAAGCTGATAGTGTCAAATCAGAGGCAATGACTTACATCATCACAGGCTGACATTCTTCTGTTCAGGATATTCCGAGAAATGCTGAATTGAATTTGTGCTCACTGGCAAGAAATCCAGAGTGGAATTTCTCCCTGAGATGGAATGAAATCGAATCCTGCATTATATCAGAAGGGGGGTGGCTAGTAGGTCGAGGGAAGTCCTTCTGCCCCTCTACTCTGCCCTGGTGAGACCACATCTGGAATCTTGTGTCCAGTTCTGGGCCCCTCAGCTCAAGAGAGACAGGGAACTGCTTGAGAGAGTCCAGCACAGAGCCACAAAGATGATGAAGGGAGTGGAACATCTCCCTTATGAGGAAAGGCTGAAGGAGCTGGGTCTCTTCAGCTTGGAGAAGAGGAGGCTGAGGGGTGACCTCATTAATGTTTGTAAATATGCAAAGGGTGAGTGTCAGGAGGATGGAGCCAGGCTCTTCTCAGTGATGTCCAATGACAGGACAAGGGGCATTGGGTACAAGCTGGAACATAGGAGGTTCCACAAAAGCCATTAGAAGAAACTTTTTCCCTGTGAGAGTGACAGAGCACTGGCACAGGTGCCCAGGGGAGTTGTGGAGTCTCCTTCTTTGGAGACGTTGAAAACCCACCTGGACGCGTTCCTGTGCGATCTACTGTAGGTGATCCTGCTCTGGCAGGGGGACTGGACTAGATGATCTTTTGAGGTCCCTTCCAACCCCTGACATTCTGTGATTCTATGGTTCTGTCAATCACCCAGACCAAGCAAGAGACCTCTCTGTTGTCTTTATTCAGTAATCGTAAAAGCTTCACAACAAAATCAAATCTCTGCCCACTGAAATCCTAATGAATACATTAAAGTATATAAGTTTGGTACCAAGGAAAGTCACAGAATGTATGTAGTTTTTCATATGCATAGACTGGTAGGGACTTGGAGAGTTTATTTCTCTTGTTTCTCTCCCCAGAATGGATTAAAAGATTAATATTTTACTGATCTGAAATCAGAAAATCCTGTGGAAGATTGAAATAAACTGCAAATAATTAATTAGTCCCCAAAAGACAAATTCTAGAAATCATTAAGAATGTGTAACTATGTAAAAGCAATGTAGTTTACAAAAATATAGAACCCTGCCTGCCAACGTATATGTCCTGGTACCATCAGGATTGTTTTCTACACCGTCTCACAGGTGACTTCTGATGCCGTTTTAAGATCTGAGTGCAGGTTCATAGCCAGATCTTTGATGTGTTCCCTTCTGAGGCAAGAACTGCGTATTTATGCACGTCTGAGAAGACTCCTTAGAAGAACAAGGACCCACATTTGCTCTTTCTAGCCTAGCAGGGAGCACCCTTAGCTCGTCGTGGAGCACAGTTCATGGTCTATTTGCACGTACCACTTCAAGCTCACCTCCTGCTGCCAAGGGGACAGCACGTTCAAGAGTTTGCCGATTTCGTTGCATTTGCTGGCGACAGACAACTCGAACAATAAAACATATAGATTGTTTTGTTTACATGAAGATACAGGATTGAAACCAGAAAGTTACAAAGAAAAGAATTTTAGTGCCTTTTTTTGTTTTCACGCCTTCTCAGTTCTGACATCTTTCACTGGGAATGCAGTTGTTGGGGTTAGTGGTGGGAGGTGTGCTTGCCCAGATAGCTTCCATATATCTATACTCCTGAGTACGGAATAACTTTTCTCTGTTTTCCTGCCTAAGTGTACTACACTCTTGATATACTGCAAGTTTCTCCTTGATTCATTGCAAATGAAGTATTGGAGGCTAGGAGAGAGGGGAGATAAAAGGGTAATGGTCAGAAGGAGATAGGTTGTCTTTGCTGTTTCCAGTTTTTCACTCTACTCTCTTCATACCCTTGCCTTGCTGAATGTCTTTATGGTTTAACTTATAATGATGTGTTTCATGCGTGGATGGTCTTGTGTACTTTCTTCCACTTTTCTTTTTTTTTAAAAACTTTACAATATTAATATAGAACATGCTGAAAACATCTATTTTTCAAAACATCTGTGCAGTTGATTATCTCCCATGCCATACTAGTTTTCTGAGGAGATCACAAAAGGCAGTTTAATGAACCTGTTTAGAACAGATGGAGGACGCTGACATTTGATATCCATGTGAGTGAAAGACACATGTCTTTGTCCAGTATTTATTCTTGGGGTTTGTAGTCTAAACCAGTGTTTCTCCCTTACTTCCCTTGCTCTTACTTTCCAGAAGGGGAATATGATCAGAACACTAGATTGGATCATATTTGCAAAAATTGAGAATGAGTTTGTGCGTGTGTCTTCATGTATGTGATAATAGCTTTAAAAATGTAACAATACAAGAAGGAATGGAATTCCCTCTGAATGGAATGAGGTATTGTAAGATAGTTCCCAGATGACTACATTTAATTAAGTTATGGCATAGCTT
Source organism: Apaloderma vittatum (assembly GCF_000703405.1). Classification (NCBI taxonomy): domain Eukaryota; kingdom Metazoa; phylum Chordata; class Aves; order Trogoniformes; family Trogonidae; genus Apaloderma; species Apaloderma vittatum. The sequence goes on along the minus strand of NW_009703448.1, from coordinate 4,180 downwards.
ATCACATCCTGTCTTCTTTTCCTGCGTGTCTGAGAAAACATTAAGTAAATTCATATAAGGTACTTCAGACAGGAGCACACACAGAAGATAACTATAAATCCTCTCCTCAGTTTGAGCATCCAAAAGTTTCCACTGCTCTGTGGTCAAATGGAGATGCTTTCTGGTTTCTGTATGTGACTCTCAGTGTCATATACAGGCAGCAGGCAGGAAGCTTTGATTAAATTGTGGATGTTAATTTAGAACACGGTTCGTTTTGGTGAATTTACCAAAAGCTACAAACAGGGAGAGATACCAGTTCTGTGGGTAGAGGTTGCCTATAACACTTGCATGGGTGAAGAGGTCACCATTAAATGAACCATTAGACATGGCACATACACTGTGAGATGCTTGTTTTAAGATGTAAAAAGTGTGAATTACTTTCTTTTATTTTTTTTTTTGTAGGGATAATAGCGTTAGCAACTTAGGAAGACTCTTTTTCCACAAAAATGTGGTTTAAAGGAAGCTAACCTTGCAGACATAACCTCTGGGAAAAGCGTGGAGACTGAATGACTGTGAGATTGAAGCTGGGGCTTCAATCTTACACAAATGTACTTAGCTATCTCATTTGGGATCTCCAGGATTTTAATGTTTAGCTTATATGACTACTGTATGAACCAGACAAGTGCAACACCAAGGGAAAAAAATAAAGCAGTCTGTCCTCAAACCACAGTACTTAGCAACTTCAGCTACAGGAACATATTTATTGTTTACAGGGATAGGATTAGTGTACATGCTTCTTGCAAAGTGGTTATATTTTGACAAATGGTTTAAAATCTGGTGATTCTGCAGCAACCCAAATGTATTTTTAAATATTTCATCCTCATACACACACATATATCTATATTAGAAGTATGCCTTTTTTTGTGTGGCAAATAGAAAAAAATCTGTGTGTTTGTACGTGCAACTATATATGTATATATATATACAGATACATAGATCCATACAAACGAGCATTTAAATGCTTTGGTCAATGAGATATGGTTTTGAATCCTTCTTGATGAATTCGTGGGACTGATGTTTTAGGTTTGCATTCCCTTAAATGTGTTCTCTTCAGCTGGAGAAATTTATTACTCCGTAAGAAGGCTGTGCCTCCAGCTCTTGAGTATCTTGATAGCTTCAGTTTGCGAGGGGATGTCATTTGCAATCATATTGTCTTTTCTGGTATGAAGTTCAGCATTACTGTTTGGTGATGTGTAAACAAAGCTTCAAGTTTTATCTTCCATTAATGAAGTTGAAATGAGTTAATATAAAGCAAAGTGACAAAGCCAGAACTTGTCAATATTAATTCATCCTTTATTGCTTCTGGGGTTGGAACGAATGAAAATGTCCATTATCATCAATTTGTTTTGACTCCCTTACTTTCCCCAGTGACAATTATTTTTAATCCAATAATTTGTTTGACATTAAAAATGTCTATAATTAGTACAAAAATAAACGTCGAGGTGGTCATGCTTAGGAGGTTATAAGCATAATGTTGGGTTTTATTTGTTTCCAGATAAAATGCAAAGTCATCTAGTAACAGCAGAAGGTAGGTCAAGAAGACTGCATTAGTGTGTGGGTGGTAATGTTCCCGGTTTTAAAACAAACACTAATTTCTAGAGGTTTAATTGTAAATATTTTTTTGCCATTTAATATTCATGGTGGTTTATAAGAATGCTTGAACTAAATTGAGCCTATAAATGACAAGTTACAAGTCAATCTTTGGCTTCTGCTGTGAGGATTTTGTTGAAAAGATTATTCTGAGTGCCGTATTCATCTTTGGTACCAACCCCAAACCATGCCCTGCTCTTTCTCCTCTGCAAGTTCAGTAACAACCTCAAGTGCCCCCTTGAGAGAAGCCCCTCCTAGCACAGTGTAATGGGCTGGTTGGACCAAACCTCCAGCCTGCTGGGAGAAGCTCAGGTGTTCTTGTGATAATGCTTTTGCAAAATGGTTATAATGTCATAGAATAATAGAATCTTGAAGGTTGGAAAAGACCTCAAAGATAATCTAATCTAACTGCCAACGCAGCACTACCATGACCACTAAACTAGGTCCTGAAGTGCCACGTATATATGTTTTTTGAACACCTCCAGGGATGGCAACTCCACCATGTCCTGGTCCTTTAGTAACAGAGAATCTATTCCATCACATGTGGTCTTAATTATCATCTGAAGTAAGGGCTCACTGTAATCCAGGTGCTTGCAAATAACCGAGCTGTGAAGCTTTTTCACTGCGTCCATTTTAAGTGAAGTGAAATTGCTGTAGTTCAATGTAGGAGGCTAGATTTGTACTTTGTAAAGCCCCCTCAGTCTAGGTATGGATTTGAAAAACAAAACAAGAGATGAATAGGATCTCATCTTCATTTTATTCAAAGCACAGAGGTTCAGACAGGAATAAGAAGAGGAAGGAAAATCAAATAAAAGTGTTCAGCTTTTGACTTAGTCGGAGCTATAGCTTTTATAAGATTGAATTTTAATCATTTGCTATGGGAAGATTAAAAGAAATATTATTCTGTGAGAATTTGAGAGAAAAAAATATATTTTAGAAAACTTGTTTAATCTCCTTGCATCTCTCCCTCCCCTGATAAAACTGTAACCTTTAAGCCTTTTTGCAGGCATCTGTACTTTACAAATGAATCTTTTTGCTTATTCTTATTCATGTGGTGGTCAGCTCCAGTGCCAGTCTTTGGAGTCTCCAGCATGAAACCCGACCAGTTTCTCACCTATCTTGTTAATTTTATTGCTGTTGGTATCACAGGAGAAGCATTTTATTTATTTGATTTTTTTGTTTGTTTCAATAATATTTCAAATAATATTTTTATTATTTTGTGCTGCGCACCTTCCTTACAAGCTGGGCACCCTGGCAAAGAAAGAGGGAACACTGAGTGGAGGAAATATTTGAGGTGAATGTCTCTGAGGTGCATGCCTTGCCTCATGGGAGAATGATACATTCAGGACAGAATAGCTAGTTTATGTGAATGCAGGAGAATAAATGATACGCTTAAACTAGTGGTATCTTTCTGACAGGAACATATGTCATATCTAGTTTATAGAAACACACCTTCAACATATTTCACTCAAAGCTTGTTTGTGTCAGATAACAGTATTCAGAAAGCCAGACTTCAGAGGACTGTGTGAAGAGCTGCCTGCTAGGTTGAGAGTTTTTAGACATAGAAAAGTGACAGATACGCACAAACATGTGCAATCGAATATAAACCAGTTATGCCTCATATGCAGACCTAAGCAGTGTAGATTCTTAGTATTGCTGCTCTATTTCACTTTTCTGAACAACTGAAGGAGGTGGCAGCCTTGGTAATGCATAAAAAGTTTTTTGCTCTTGGAATGATGAAAAGTACGTTCAGTGAAGGAATGGGAGACATTGGGGAGCGAGGATTTAGAAATCTGTTCCTCTTTTCCGCCTATAATGTAATATTTGTTTTCTTGAGATCCTTCAGTGTGGGTTTTAGTGCAGTAAAGTTGGGGGTGTTTCACAGTCAGATACTTGAGGTTGAGAGACAAGAACAAGATAATACCTTTCCCCCCCAAAAAATAACCCACCAAAAATGGGCAAAATTTTGTTGATTGTGTCCTTCTGAACCTCTGGACTGCAACACTCTCCTTAGCACTTCTCCAAATACCAGCTCCCTTTTGTGAACTCCTGTGCTGCTAAACAAGTAGGAGAAAACAAAAGAATTTTCTTCACGTTGTTCCTTACAATTTTCACCCCTTTGTGGCTCATTGACATATTTTCTGTATTAGGGGCTACAGTCCCTCATTTGTCTCCAAAATGTTTGCAGTAACCAGTACCAGACAAGAACACTGGTGGAAACAATTATTCAGGCTTTCTTGCATCCTTTTGTAGGAAGATTTTATCTGCGGATAAAAAAGTCATTACGTTTTTGTGCCAGCAGTTAAGCCCTGTTTAGTCTAAAAAACTTTGTATGATAAGCCTGGAAATATGTTTTCTTCAGCTTTTCTTTTTCCATTTAGAACATTTTAACGATGCTATAATAAAAAGCAGTTAGTGTTCCTTATTCAGTTATTATTAAGCAGTTATTGTTCATCCAGTGGTGTCCCCCAGGGACACCTATTCAACACCTTTACTTACGATCTGAATGAGAGGAGTGAATCTACCCTTAGCAAGTTTGCAGATGACACCA
>NW_009703447.1:1105-1388 GCF_000703405.1 Apaloderma vittatum | reverse complement strand
GTCAGGTCCAGACCCTCCTGCTGAGGCTCCTTCTGAGTGGCTGCTCTTATAAACCAGCAGCCCCCTTGCCCCTAAGGGCTTTTGTTTTCTTTCTTTTCACTTTGTTTTAAGGAGCTTCAGTTTAGAGGTGAGAGAGCTGGGGTCCACAGGTCTCTGGGATGTAACACCAGGATCTTCTCCTCTCCCCAGCAGGTAAGGGCACAGCATCGAGCTGCTCCACCCTCCTGTCCCTGGACTGGCCTTGGGGGCTGCAGCCTGGAGCAGGGCTCTGCCCGGGGTGGGT
>NW_009703447.1:585-1063 GCF_000703405.1 Apaloderma vittatum | reverse complement strand
GGAGGATGTCGTCACGTAGCTCCGGGGTGGCCCTGGGGCTCAGTTCCCAGCCCAGCAGCAGCAGCTCAGTGCTGGTACAAAGGAATCCCTTCCCGGCGCCGCATCTCTTCCCACCACGGAGGCGCTTGCTCGGCCAGGAGGACTTCTTCAAGAGCTTCAATGGGTATGTGGCTGCTGGGGTGTGTGAGGGGGTGAGCCCTGCCCTTGTTTATCGCCAAGGGAACGTGTCCCTTGCCTGTGCTGGGTTCTGTTTAATGCTCTAGCACACACCAGGAGGGTCACAGTGTGCAGGCTGTGCAAAGCTGATGGCCCTTGGTGTCCCTGGTGTCTCCGCTCTCTGCACTGTTGAGGCTGAGGTCGGGCTGTGCTGCACGTCCCAAAGGCCACCGACTCACACTCTGTGTCCCTCCTGCTCTGCCAGGAGCTTCCACGACAAGAGCGATGCTGTGGAGTCTGCTCTGTCAGACTGCGACTGCTC
>NW_009703447.1:0-482 GCF_000703405.1 Apaloderma vittatum | reverse complement strand
GAGGGGCTTTGTCACCACCAAGCTGCTGACATCCTTCAAGAAGGTAAACACCCTGTGGCCGTCACGTGGAGGGTGTCTGGGTGTGCTGAGGCTGCCTCTGGTGGGGTGCATGAGGAGGTCCAGGTTGTGTTCGGGCTGTCTGGGTCCTGGTGAGGTGCTGGTGGTGCACAGCTGGTCTCTGCTTTCTGCCTTCGATGTGCTGCAGCAGTTCTCCAACCAGGAAGGGTGCCTGGGGAAGGGGTGCACAGTCCTCAAACCATCCCAGGGACGGATTCGCTGATTCTACCCATGATTTCCCTCAGGCTGCTTTGGGAGAGATCATCCTTTAAGCAAAAATCCCCAGGGAAGTGCTGGCGATGTGATGTATGGAGAACCCGTGGCTTGGTGCCATGGTCCAGAGGGCCCTGGGAACCTTCTGCAAACCCCAAAGATACTAATATTACTTCATATTAATATTACTGCCTTGCCATGATATCCTGTCG
>NW_009703446.1:1487-4023 GCF_000703405.1 Apaloderma vittatum | reverse complement strand
GGGTACACGGCTCTTGGAGCACCCCGGGGGAGCGTGAGTCCTGGGACAGCCTTGTAGCAATGCCCTTGTACTCGGCCAGACTCTCTTAACGCTGCTTCTACCAGCACCCCAAGCTCCGGGGCCTGCTGGCACCCCAGGCCGAGGGAGCGGTCCATGGGGGGCAGGGGGGGGGCTCCCCCGTTGCAGGCACATAGTGGTCCCCGACACCCTTGCTGCCCATACTCATCCGTGACTGCACATCCCTGGGGATGACGACAGGTGGTCCAGAGGGATGCAGGGATGCGGCTCATCTCGGTCCCCTTGACCTGGGGTGGTTGGGGCGGGGGGGAGGACTGCGCCACGCGGTGCTTTTCATGCTCTTTATTCAGGTTCATTTTTCTGTAAGATATTTAAAGAGAAGAGTTTGTATTATTTTTTCATACGACGTAGCGTTTGCCATTTGTCACTGCCTCGGTTCTGCTTTCCCGAAGGGATGAAACTGTGAAGCCTCTCCGTGCACTTTTGCCCGGGAAGTCCAAGGCGATGTCCTCTCTGGAGGCGGGAAGGGAGCTCAATCTGTGATGTACCCCGAGCCGTGAGTCAATAAATCCTTCCCCGCTCGCTGCCCGGCCTGCTTGGGAATCGCTCGCCTCCCCCGGGAGGGCTGGGAGCTCTTGGGGAAACAAAGGCAGGAGGGGAAGACGGTCCCTCTGCTTGGGGTGCGACAGTGATACTGGGCTCGGTGGCATCCCTCGGCCCAGTCACTCCTGTGGTGGCAGCACTGTTGTCCTCCTTCGAGCTGTTCCCACCTTGTTGCAGGTCACCCCATCCCATCCCGGGCTGATGCCATCCCTGCCTTCACCGTCTGGCCAGGCCCCCGAGCCCTGTGTCCCCTCTCTGCCTGGCCCTGCCCACTGTCACCCCATGTGATGGTAGAGTCCACAGTGGTGATGGAGCTGCACGATCATGGGCACCATAGAGCAGCTTTGCCTTGGATGTAAAACAAGCCCCAGGGGACAGCTAGGTGGCCCGTAGCTGTGCCATGCTGTCCCTCTGTCCTCGTCACCTTCCTAAACCAAATTAAGGTCCCCAAGCTGGGGGAATCTCTATCCTTGGTGGGGGCTGAGCTTCAGCTGGAGAAAACCTGCACCCCGAGGAGCTCATGAAAGGATGACAGGGAAGAGACTGGGGGATGTCCCCAAGGATGCTGCAACTTGGAGAGGAGGGGAGGAGATAGCGCAGCCCGAAGGGGTCCCAGGATCTGGGCTGGACCCCCCATCAGCAAAACCTGGTGGTTTATTGCTCCAGAGGTGCTTGGCCTCAGTGCAGGAGGGACCATGGGGACCCCTGCCAGTATGGGAGAGCAGCACCTCAAGGGATCCCCAGCTCAACAATGGGAGCCCCCTGTCCCCAGAAGGTCCTCAGGCCGTCACCCAGCTGGATGGAGCTGTAGGGTGTGATGGGCCTGGTGTGTCTGGTGCCATCAGGCCACTTGCTGGGGACCCTGCAGAGGACTCTCAGTGCTGGGCAAGGGGAGAGCTGGGCAAGAGCCAGTCATGGCAGGACCGAAGTGGTGGCCTCTTGGTTACTCCACCGTGACAAGTAACTTGTCCCAGACCAAGCCACGAGCTGGGAGGTCCCCCTCAGCAGGCAGGGAGTTGGCTGTGGCACAGCCCCAGTTGACCACAGGCCACAGCCGTCACCAGCCTGGAGGAGGAGGTAAGTGATGCGCTGGAGCTGCGGAGTGGGAGCTTGGTGTTACACCAAGGTGCTCTTCATTCCGCAGTGTCCCTGGCCTGGCATGGGAGATGGGCAACGCTGGCCAGTGAATCCTCTGCAAAGGGTTTTCTGGGGATGGTGACCTGTGATGAGTTGTGGGAGGGCTCAGCCTGTGGGGGGCAGGCAGGAGGCCTGGGTGGCCAGAGCTTGGGGTGGAGCCTCCTGGATCCACCCGAGGGGCTGGCGATGGCTGGACACAGAGGGGCAGGGCTCCTGACAGCTCCCAGAACCCCCTTACCCTGATCCCCCAGGGACTGGAGCTGCCTGGAGACACAGCCTGGGGAGCTTGGGGCAAAGATGAGGTGACCCTGGTGCATGGATTTGGGAAGCTTGGGAACCTCTGACATGTGGGTTTGGAATTTGGGTGACTCCAGGGCTGTTTCCTGCCCTGCAGGGATCCAATATGGGGAGCAACCCAGGAAGGGACAGCCCTTACAGGCTCAGATCAAGGGAAAGAAGACCAAAGGCAGGAATCAGCTCCCAGGGTTTTTGGGTGTCAGCCTGATCAGAGACCCTCAGCCCACCTGGAGTCCATGCTCAGGATGGCTGGAGCACATCTCGGGGGGTCACCACGGGGTGCATAATGTGGCTTATCCTCTCTATCCTGGGAAGAATGAGTTTATCCCTCACTTTGAGGCTATTTGGCTGCTTCTCCGTGCAGCCTCCCTCCTCGGCTGCCACCTCTGCCTGTTTTTTAGGGTGCCTTTTGGGATGGACCCTTTGGAGCTTTGTGCCCTGGGACATTTTATTTGGAGCAGTAGCAAGGTTCTCCGCTCTG
>NW_009703446.1:0-1454 GCF_000703405.1 Apaloderma vittatum | reverse complement strand
GCCCAGCCTCTAGGCTGGGAAGGCCCCAAACCTGGACCAGTTGCAACAGAAAAGAGCTAAAAATAGGAGTTCTCACAGTGGATGCAGAGAAGTATCCGAACACGCAGCCTCTGAACCTGCCAGCAGCCAAGGATGGGGCAGACCCCCAGCCCTGTCCCATGCCCAGCAGGCACCCTGTGACCTTTATGATCCCAAATCTTCTCCCACTGAACTCCCCCTTTCAAACCCTCCTGCGCAACCGGAGCCACCAGGACCCACTTTGATGCTGGCGCGAGGGTTGGTGCAGGGTGGGGGGAGGGGGGCAGCGAGGAGGCAAGGGGTTAACCTCCCCACGCCCACCGGATGCAGCATCCTGGGCTGGGCTCTTCCCATGTTGTTTTGGTTTGGAGGAATAAAAGCTTTGGCAGCGGCGTAGCTGCTTCCCAAAATAACTTGGCCTCCCGTGGTAATTACAGAGCTCTGGTCCCCAGTAGCAGCTCTCGGTGGCTGCTCGGTCCTGCCGTGCTGTGCCAGGACCTGATGCTGATGCTCAAAGGAGGAGAGTGAAGGAGACTTGGGTGCCTTGGGGACCTCATGAGCAACACCAGCCTCCCTCAGCATCACCATTGCCCTCCTCAGGTCATCCCTCGACCGAGAAAAATGCAGCCCCCTGCATCCCCCCCTCCCACTCTGCAGCTGATCCCTTCAGCTTTTAATGCTCTATTTAAAGCCTGGGCTGGGGCTCGTTGGCCTCAATGGGCACTGGGCTACTGGAGTGAGGCCATGGCAAGCTGGTGGCTGCTCCAGTCTGTGCCCACCAGCACAGCTGAGAACGCCCAGCTCATCACAGCAGTGCTCAGCCTGCCTTCCTGCCCTCCACGGGGCTCAGCTCTGCTTCTTGAAGGGCAGGGGGAGATGGAGCTGAGTTCTTGGAGCACCCGAGCCTGTAATCCTCAGTAATCTCAGAGGAAAGCGCTTGCTGTGGGGATTAGAGATGCAAACAGTCACCCTTGCCTACCTGTCCCTGCCTGCAGTCCTCTGGCCAGCAGCGGGCAAGGAAGGGGACTGCCAGGCAAGCCAGCCCACTGACCAGCCGTCCCAGACAGGTGGGGTCTGGGTGGGCACTGAGGTTCCCCAAGGCCGGGTTGAACCTGAGTTAGTTATTTGTGGGAATAAAGGGAGCACAGAGCCGCCTGGCCCCATAAAGTGGGGGGTACGCAGGGCCCTGGGTGGTGACAAGGTTGGGGACAGGGCTGAGGTGGCCCCTGTGGAGCCTGATGTATGACTGTGCTACCTGGAGCATGGTTCCTAATACCCAATACCTGCTAACTGGTTCCCAGTGACCGGTGCCCAGTGCTCCCAATAAGCAGTGGCTGGTGTGCAGCGATCAGTGCCCTGTGCCTCCTGCCCAGTACCCAGCACTGGTCCCCACTGCTGGGAGGTCACTCCCTGGTGCTGGAGCTGCTCCCTCTCAC
>NW_009703445.1:8349-9339 GCF_000703405.1 Apaloderma vittatum | reverse complement strand
TAATAATAATAATAATAAATGTATTATATATAATAATTGATGATGATGATAGCCATATAGAGAGAAAGGAAGAGTGCCAAGTAAGACAGGCATAACTAATTTCAAGCTCTGCAATTAGAGGCAGGAATTACCGGCTGTCATTTTGATCACCCTACACAGATTCATGGTGTTTGCAGCTCAAATCCATAGCCTCTCGAGAATCTTTCTGGATTTTTTTTTTTTTTAATACACTTCTTGATGGCATTCTATGAAATGAGCCATCTGTCAATGACAGATATAAGCAGTTTATGTTTCTGTACCACACGCTAACGGCTCCATGTACTGTATTGGATCACCAGAGTCTTCACGCATGGTCAAATTAAGTTGATAAAATCACTCTTTGAAATAGTCACTTTCTGGCACCTCTGCAATATAATTTCTCTTTACTTCTAATTTACATAGCTAAGAAATTTGCTTGGACTGAGATTTTTCAATCATCATCGTCAAGATGATTTTTATACTCTACTCACAAGCCGCTGGAAGAAGCAGGTGAGGAACTGCTGACACCAAGTTCACCCGCGGTGATTTGAGCAGCTCCTATGTGCAGTAATTTTTAAAATGTGATTTTATTTCCTCTTAGAAAAAAATAGTGTCCCTCAGGTAGTCGCAAGATCAAGACCTCAAGACCGTAGTTGGGGACATTTATTTGTGGCATTTAAAATCGCTCTGCAACGTACAAGCTCAGGTTCACCACTCAGTTAAGTTTAAAAGCCGTGTTTCAGGCAGCCTGTGTGTTTGTGCTTTCCTGCATCACCATCACAGAAAAAGCTAGGAACAGCCAAGAAAGAAGTGAAGGACAAAGAAAAGTACATTCTCGAGAGAGGGATATGTTTTCCCATCTTACATGAAAGACACTTTCGGCTCTACTCTTCACTTAGAGATTAATAGATAAATAATGCATATGTTTTTCTCACGCTCTTTCCGTACTTACCGTGCTCCTGGTACCACTGC
>NW_009703445.1:4972-8318 GCF_000703405.1 Apaloderma vittatum | reverse complement strand
CTCACACTGTAACAAATCCAGCTGGCGTGTTTTCATGATGTGCAATTAGGAGGACGTCTCAAATCCTAATGCTCTGACACGTGGGAGCACGAGGAGAGAGCGGAGCTGGCAGGTCCAGTGATGTCCCAGCAAATCAGAGAGAGGGGACACGGAGGACATCACGTATCAACCTGATAAGGATTTGATTTGGACAGGTTATCTTCGTTTAGTATTGGCATGGTACAGAAACCTATGTCACTAATACAAATTTTTGTGATATCCTTTTCTGCACCAGCATTCGGAAAGTGCCAGCATCTTCCCTATGGAGAGATCCAACCCTCAGGTGAGATTTCTGCAGAAGGAACGCATTGGTGCCACAGGTGCCAGAGGACTCGTTTAGAAAAAGGCAAATATAGAGGCTTTTAATGTCACCCTCTTTTGCTCTACTTCTTGTTTTCTCATTTAAAAAGTTCAGATTTTTCTTTAGCTGCCACACTGCAAACCCCTACGTATTGACATAAACTCTTGAATCCAATTGTACTCAACTCTGCACGCTGCGCAGTTCAAGCTCTTGGAGGAGACGCCTCACTCAGCCTGCAGAGGTCAGACATCTGCAAAGGGCTGTCACTTTGAGTCCTGATTTTTGAAGCAGAATTGCAGCATCATGCAAGGTCCTTTTATCACCTGAACCACCAGGACTTCCAGATTGGAACTGTCCCTTCATGAATTTTGATACTGCCAGTCCCCAAACACAACACGCTTTGCTCCTCACCCCGATATCCCAGGCAATGCCAGAGCCTTTCCATCATGAGTGGATCCATTGCCCACCAAAAAACAAAAAAAGAGAGATTTCCACCACGTTTATGGGGTGTAAACAAGTGCCTGGACTTCTGGCATCAAGGCACCAGTTTCTGCTTTTTCAGGTCTTTTGCCTCTAAAACAGGGCCAGGATACTCCTTCTCTTCAACATGCAGCAAGAATGAATTAATCAATGTTTCTACAAGACTTTGAAGGTGTGGATTTCTGTACAAGCGCAAAGTGGGTAAGGTTGGAATTTTTATGGCTCAGAGTCAAATTAAAAGAAGAGTTAGAGGAAAAGCAGACAACAGCCTGGGAAAGACATCATGAAAGGTTATTTCAGCAGAAGAGTTGTCATCACTGGCTTCCCTCTTGGCTCAAAAGCTGCATTTGATCATATATTCTTCTGAATTATCTGCTTCATTACTTGAATGCTAAAGGCAGACATAAACACAGGATAAATATTAGAGGGTTCATTTCAGATTGCGTTGATGCTTGAAGCTTGCAGTCTGCGGTTCCAGCTTTCTGAGTAAGAATTAATTATTCAGTGTTGTAGGAGAAATTAATATCGGTCACTCAGAAAGTATATATGAACAAACACATGTATTTTTTTTTAAAATATTTGTATAGTATATTTTGCCTGCAAATAGCTTGTCAGGGTTCTTCTGCTTGTCTATAAAATTTATAGCTTTGGCTGTCTCTTGGTTATGAGGCAGAAACGCTTGTGTGTCACATGCATGACAGGGCTTCTCCTGCCCATCAGCCACCTCGGAAGCAAACTCCCAGCTCTGCTGGAGCCTGACTGTTTAAATGCAGTAGCCGTTCATCTAGATGCACCTCGTGAATCCTAAACACCAGAGGAGTTACAAATCCACCAGATGTGGGGGAAACTTGCTTCTGTGGGAGCCCCAGAGGGTCCCACCAAAAGTTTGTCAGGGCTCTCTGCTCATTGAGCCGCCTGAAGGAGACACTCAACTGCACTGATTCATCAAATGACTTTGCTGTTTGGGTATTTTTTTAAGTAAAATTCAAATTTATTTGAAGAATGTCTTTCTTCAGCTGCCTGTCACAAGAGCAGGGTCTGGAGGTGGGGAGCATCTCCCCATCACCCCTGGCAGGAGCGGGTATGTGGAGCAGGAGCTTTCCCCCTGCTCACTCCATGGATATATTTGATTTTCGGGGAATTCTAGTAGCTCATCATTCCCCTGTAAAGCTCTCAGAAAGAATTGCCACATTTATCTCTCACGATAGGAGCAAATTTCCTCCTAAATTGCTAACTAGTCCACCTCGGTGAGAGGTTCAGCTTCTCCGGCACCAAGGAGAATCATAGAAATAAAATAATGAAATAATAATAAGACCCCTGTCAGGAGCATGGAAAAATCCATATATATGCTGTATATTTTCCACTTTTTCTCCTCAGCATTCTTCTATCCCCCTACTGTGATCACCCTGAGAAGCTGCAAATGCATCTGACAGCCTCTCTGTACTGTGAGCATTGCCCAGGAAACACTCCAGAATCAACAGAAGTTTAAAAAAAAAATCATGTGATTTCCAAACTATATTTAAATATATAAAATCTGGTTGAAGAAGAACTAAAAATTCTTAAATTGAAATATTTTTATTAGGTGATCTCCACTAACAATATATTTACATTGTTCTCCAAACTGTAAAACAAGGTTTTGGGGTTTTTTCCCCTTGTGATGTTATTTGCAGGGTGAGAGAATCCTGCTCTCTCCTGGGTATGGCAAGAAGCAAACTCAGCAATACCACCACAAACAGTTTTTAAAAAAAGTGGAATAATAAGATTAAAATAAATATATACAGCAGGCCTGAAGAAACAGAAAAAAATATACTGAATATTTTGTTTCTTCAAATTCCCAAGTAATTTAAAACCTTTTCGCTGTACTGAGAGAGAACATGGTGAATTTGTCATCTGCTTTCCTCTTAGCCAAAGTAATGGGAGTATGAACATTAAATTAGTCAATATTACTTATTTCAAGAATTAGCGGTAACATTTCTGAACGATTTTTTTAAGTGCTTGGTACATTTGACTGGCTGCTTGTAAGCAAGTACCATATTAAACAAGTCAATTAACTGTATAATTATTACAGTGTTTCCCTGTCACACACTAGAAAGAAACCCTGAAAATTAACTTTACTCCAGAATATCTTAATTAAAGCAGTCTCTTGGTATTCTTCCCCCAGCTGGCACGCAGAAAAGGAGTTTACAGCATGTGGAATAGCAGACGAAAGAGTAATTTGCTCTCGGGACAGATAAAGTAGTGCAGCTTCTGCAGAAACCAAGGGATTAACCCCCACAAAAAGCAAAAGTTCCTACCTTGGGCTTCCTTGTGAAGTCCTTCACGTGGGACAGTTGTTAATGTGCGACCGCAGGTAGAGCAGTTTGGCATGAATTTACTTGTCATTTCTCATCAGCCGTTTTTGCTGACATAACTTTTTTGTAAATGTTTTAGATTTTCATAAACACAGTCACTTATTTTTTTCCATAGGCATCAGCCGAGGGAAAGGTTTTGCACGTTTCCAGCAACACCAAGATCACCCGTTGATGC
>NW_009703445.1:0-4960 GCF_000703405.1 Apaloderma vittatum | reverse complement strand
ACCCAGGCTGCTCAGAAAATTGGAGAGAAAGTCTTCCTCCCCAAGAAGAAAATATTTAAAGAATCTTCCCATAGGACCACACCTGGCCATCAAAGGGTTTGATGAGTATAATGAACGAGGTGTGGCACGCATCCCAAAATTGGTGCCACGCACAGCTGGAGCTGGTGCTGACCCTCACCCACCCCCAGCAGAGCCCTGACCCCCTGGTTCCCACCTGTGAGGGATTCACCCAAAGGAGGTGGAAGAAACATGCGGTGCCTGGTTATAGCTTGAATTGTCATTTTTGTGCTCAAGGACATCCCAAACCCAAACCATCCAGGTAACCCCAGTGGTTTGCCACTGTGCCTGTTGCAAGAAATGCAAAGGCTAGCGTTCGCTTGAAGGCTATGTGTAAAAAAATAGAACAAATAGAATAATTAGTAGCTATTAGTATGCTGATTAGTAATCAACACAAACATTAACCTGTTTTAGATCTCTTCTCACACAAGAGAATAGAATCATAGTCATAAAGGTTGGAAAGGACCTTTGAGATCATCGAGTCCAACCTACAGCCCTACACCACCCTAACACTAAAAAAGCTCTGCCTCCAGGCAGGATTGTGCAGCCACGAGGCTTTTTCCTCCCTCAGATACTCAAGAATCATCCCTTGACCCTCTTCTTCTCCCAGAAAGGCAGCATCTGCGCTTTTCATCCTGGAGGACCCATCCCAAGGTGCTGCAGCAACTCCAGGAGCTGGTCACAGCCTGCAGGAAAAAGCAAAGTAAAACCACGTTGATCTTCTTCATAATTTGCAGAGTATTTCCTATTTTTTCACATTAAGGATATATGGAAACAAATACGGTGGGGTTACCTGAGGTCAGAGTCATAATCTAAAAAGTCTAATCTAATGAGGTCTAATGAGAGACTGGAGAGAGCCTGGGAGACAGCAGAGAGGGAAAGGCAAAATCCTGTAGCAGCAGTTAATATTTTTTAAAAAAATGTCTTTGACCAAGTCCTCTGCTAATTTCTGAAAATGCTCTTAAATTACTGGATTCACTCTGAACTTGTCAGGGGGAAAAAAAAAAAAAGTCTAAGAGCTGCATTCAGGAACTTGCAACGAGCTTAATTGGTTAAATACTAATTATCTTCCAACTCTTCAGCCTGTGTCTGAGATACTGCAGCAGAAAGACTAATTAACACAGCATTGTTAGATTGTCTCTCCACAGTTCAGACTGGCAATAAGGTACTGATAGTGGGAAAGTATTATTTTAACTGAATAATAATAATAATAAAAATAATAATTTAAGTGTAATGATAAAGCACATGTGCCTACTTTGTTCCCTGTCTCACAGGGATGGTCCAGAGAGGGCTCAGGTAGGTCCTTAATTCCAAACAGGTCCCAGTTGAGGTGTGGAACTGGTGTGTGAGGCTGAAGCCCCCAGCCCGGCGAGGGGCTCACACTCCAAGTGAGACCCAATAATTCTTCTGATGGCAAAGCCTCGATCTGTCCAAGGCTGTCTTTCTGGTACAAGAATCCGAAGATGTGCTCTAGTGGGAGCTGGCATGAATATTTTTTGATTTAAATGGACAACAGTGAATTTCTTTATCTTCGTTTTTTTTTTAAAAAAAGAAAGTTTCACCGTGTAATGGCACCAAAAGGATCACTAAGCAGTTAAGAATCTTTTGGAGCAGTCTGTAAAATCTGGCACGTCTCTCAGCTGAGAAAGGAGATGAAAACTTTGCCTTTCCACATACTTTTTTTCTGTTAAACACTTGGTATTAATCAAACTGGACTCTCATGGCAAGAAAGGGCAATGCCATGGCTGGGATTGCTGGGTTACCTGGGGATCTGTTTTAAAGCATGGTGACATCTTTTTTCAAACTCTCTCCAGACAGTGGCTAAAGGGATGTCGAGACACATTTCCACCTGTCAAGAAGAACTTAGAGGAAAAACAAAAATGCTGTCTGGAAAAGTCCTTTAGTTGCTGCCTGAGAACCCCAGGGAGAGCTGAGCCCGGGCACGGTTGCAGAGCATCGGGGTTCTCCAACCACATCCCCCACATTCAGTCACCTTGACATTATCCCTTTCTCTTCCAAACTGATCTAAACCGCTCCTTTCCCAAGGTTTTATACTCTCCAGTAGTCATTTAGTGCCGCTGCTGTTTCGAAACTCCAAGAAATAGAAGGTGGGTTTATCGATGACAGTTATAGCATCCCTTTTACTTCTTTTCCCCAGAGTCGTATCTTAATTAAATCCCAGAACTGAGGAGCTTGTGCCAACTTTTCATAACCTTTGTGTCTTCATATGCAGAACAAACACACTGCTGATTTAAGTAGCTTTTATTTTTTTTTCCTCTTTGCAGAGAGGCAAAAGCAAATTCCGTTAATCCTTCATTATATTCAAATCGGTATTTTGGACCACAGAGCATTCTGAAAAGGATTTCATTGTCTCCCTGACCACTAGTCGCTGACTCTGCCAATTGCATTTTGGTTTGGAGCTTTATTTTTCTGGGTCGGTTTCGGTATTTTGTAAACATTTTTCAAAAATAACCTTTTTGCCCAAATTACTTGACTTTCCCCTCCACACTCTGTGGTAGAGCAACCGACAACATCAGAAGCAGCTGCATTTACACCTGTGACCCCCTGAGCAAAAAATGAATCAAGCGACAATGTCCCACCCAAAGCAAATTACATACGCATTCCCCAAATATTTGATAGAAATGCCATGGTTTGTAAATGTTTGTGAGGAAAGGCCCCCAGCTTATCATTACATTTTCTTCTTTTATTTCTGTGCATCCTTGTAAATGGATAAATCTTAGGAAGCCCACAGCATCAGATCATGGGGACCTGTGGTGGTGAGTACCTGCCCAAGCAGTAGCAGGACCAAGCCAAAGGGGGTATGTGCAGCAGAAGTACAAGTTTACACCAAAAAAAACCCCCAAACCAACCCTGAAATAAATCCATAAAATCATAATATGCTTTTATCCTTTTTAGGAAGAACTTAAAATTTATGTATTGGTGTTCTACAACTTAGAAAGTATAGGCAAATGCCATCAGAGGTCACACTGGGCAATACTGAGATGAGGCACGGCTTTCCACACATTTCACTCAGAAGGCATAAATAATATTTCCAGTATCCAGTAGGAAAATATTACCAGCAGTGTGTCCATCTCTGTGAGCTCGATAAACCACATGAGGAGAGGCTGGACTGCTTTAAACCATGTGCTTATCTCAAATCCTGGGGCAAATGGCAATGGCCATGATAATAAGAATAATAAGAATAAAAGAATAAGAATAAAGGAATAAGAATAAAAGAATAAGAATGAGAATGAGAATGAGAATGAGAATAAAAATAAGAATAAGAATAAGAATAAGAATAAGAATAAGAATAAGAATAAAAGAATAACGATAATGGCCATGGTAATGCTGGGTTGTTAGAGAGGTGATGAGCACAGGGACTCCCAAACACAGCTGTAGTGCTGGGGTACTCTCAAGAACAGAATGACCTGCTATAAATGAATATCCTACAGAAAAGTTGTAATTATTACCTGCAAAATTTCATCGCAGAGGTAGAGGTAGAGCTCAAGAAACCTCTCATTGCTCTCCCTGTACACGTGGAGGCAGGAGGATGCTTTCTTCCTCATCTCATCCCTTCATCTCAGACAGCATTAAAAGGGAAAAAGATCAGGTAATAGGTTTATCAGTTTCTTTTCTGCTAATGAGGTTTCATAATGCATTTTCTTCAGGTTGAATAATTGGGACTGTCAGTGGGGTAGGTCATCAGATCTCCTGTCCAACTCAGAAGGTTCCCTTGCAACAGCCCCGAGTCATATCTGTTAAAAACTTAATCAAGCTGAAATGTCATGGAATTCAATAACTACCACCAAAGAGTTTTGAAGCTCCAGATACCACTAATTATGTTATTTTCCAACAGGAAGAATGCCTTACTGTAATTAAACAAGAAGTGTTTTAAGTTATACTTGGCTATTTATTTTTGTTTATCCTGGTTTTGCTCCTTCCCCAGGTTCACAACAGATCTAAAATTAAGCCGGCCCTTAAACTTAATATAATTACTTATACCTGTGGCTTTACCTCGGGTGTTTACTTGCTTCCCTACTCTCCCCAATTTCTCCTTCGTTGTGAGATTTTACTTTCACCCTCCTCGAAATGTCCTGCGGGTGGAATCTCTTACCTTTCAATGTGACATCTGAGACAGATGACTAACGGCAGCCACTGACATTTATAAGTATTTACAATAAACATATTTGAATTAAATCAAAGCACAAGCACAAAGACAGACAGACTGTGGCGTCTTTAAGGCAGCAGGCATCACAAAATGTCATTTCCAGCCTTATCGGGATCACACAATAGCAGGTTTCTGGCGGCTTTAAAACACCAGAGAAACGTTTCACCACAAACACACTTTTAACAGCAACCAGCTCCTGGCAGGCAGGGGTGAATCCTGTGTGGTTTTGTGAATTCTAAATGACTGCATCTGACGTTCAGAGCAGAGCCAGCACTAAGCATGTGCAGTGTGGGCACGAGGTACTGGGCAAGAAAGAACACAAAATCTATATCCCATTGATTGGAGCTTCCGTGTTAAACACGTTGTTCTACACTGCAGAGCAACAAAGTTGTACCTTCTATTTTCTGAAAACCAAAACCTCAGTGCACAGTGCAGGACTCGGTTTAAGAGCGTTACGGTGCCGAGTGCAGGGAAAAAGCAAGCTCGCTCACGTGGGCTCTCAGAGATTTAATTCAGGGAGAAGTACAGCAAGAAGAGAAACTCCAAGGCAAGGAACGTGTTTTGAAGCAGTCGGGCAACAAAGAAGCCCTTTCTGACACCACGACAAAGAGCTACGGGGGTGGGATGTGAGCAGCAGCGGGCAGTGCCCTGGGACAGCCTTCGGCCTCGGTACCGGATATTTTCTTGGAATATTTTCCCTTGTTACTTTCAGTTTTAAACGGGAAGGGAAGGGAA
>NW_009703444.1:0-8829 GCF_000703405.1 Apaloderma vittatum | reverse complement strand
CAGCCTGAATTGTTCTATGATTCTATGATTTTCTGGAGCTGGGATTTGTAAACAGATCTGAGGCAAAATCACTAGGTTTTTTTTCTCCAGCTAAGAAAACTGTTCTGACACTTGCCAGCTACCAGCACATTTCTAGTCCTGGTGTCCTGGGCCTTAGTTTTCATGTTGAAATCTCTGCTCCTAACAGTCTCTTGGTGGACTGCACGTACAGAGAGTAACGACACGTCGAGCCGAGATGTTTGCGTTCATCATCTGATCCCCGCTTGACCAAACAAGGTTGGATCACAGCTTTGTTTTATCCTGCTACAATGACAGAATCCAGATGTGAGGATCCTAAATCTTCAATGCTCCTGTTTTTCTCCTTCGTAAACTCTTTGAAGCCAGGGCTGTCATTCTGGCTCTGCTGCTACTCACGTGGCAGCGTCCTGCACCTTCTAGCTCTGTAGTAATGGAGTCACTGGGCTACAACAACCTGTGCCAGGTTGCATTTCCAGAAAATCTCTCAGCAAAGATTGATGCTCTTTGTTGACAGCAAAACAGAAGGCTCCAGAGAATAATAAGGTGTCGGAATAAACCGTGGGTGGCATAAAAAATGATGTGCAGGTCACCGCACCCAGGCAGCATTGCATCCAGGCCAGCGTTCCTTCTGCAGCTCTGTGCTCCTGGATTTAATTCATCCTGAAAGAGCTCTCCTGTGAAAATACTGTTGCCGTGCACGGCTGGGGCATGTACGTGGGAGTTTGGTACAACCCAACTCTACCTGCTCATGTAGAGCAGGGCCAGAGCTTCGGGGCAGGCTCTGCACGCTTCAGATCCCAATGGCTCTGCCCCGAGTGGCGAAGCTTTGTAGAAGCACATCTCTTAGATAAATAATCTTTAGCCTCTGATCTTCTGGGTGCCCTCTGCACTCTCTCTGCACAGCTGGATGGGGAGGTGGCAGAAGGTGTTCCACCGTGGTGCCCCGTCTGTGAGGTGCTGGTGGCAAGTGCCAGCTCCCAATGCTGGTGGCTTTTGGCTGGGCCCTTGGATGCCTGGGGGGAAGTATGGATTTTACAGGGCAGATGGAGCCCATTTCATATATTTGTGTGTCTGGGTGGTGTGTTTGGTTTTTGTTTTTTTTTTTTGGTACATGTAAATTATAGATGCTCCTTGATGTAGAGTAAGTGGGATCCTATTTTGTCCCTCTGTTTTCCTGAAAGAGAGGAAGCACCGTATCAGTTGGTGAGATTTAGTCAAGCTTTTGCCCTGGTCCCAAGCGTGGCCGATTTGACAGTGCTTTTGCTTTTCTTCTTTTGACTCAGGAATTCTGTGTTCTGGTAATTTGTGTGACTAGATGTGCGACGTTGTCACATTAACAACAACAGCATTTGTGCCCTCATGCCATGGCAGGCACACAGTTTGTGTTTTCCTTGGCTTGCCTGTGGACATCTTACAAGTTTTCCATTCTGCGACAGATAAGGATGTTTAGTGCTCTGAAAACAACTTCACTCATTGGACTTTGCAGTGCGCTCCGTTTACGTTACAAGCCTGCACCCAGCTCAGCCTTGCAGTGAAACGAGTGTCTCCGATCGCTCCCCGCTCCTTCTACGTACGTATTTTCCAAAGTCTAAAGATACCTAGCCAACAATTTGTCTCCAAGCTAGTCAGTAAAGCCCTTTGGATGGGTCTGCTGGACCCTGAGGATGAGGACTGGCAAGGTGGAGCCCCCGCAGAGGTGTTGCGAGGCTGGGGGGTTTGTGACAACGTGTTTTCTCAAGAGCAGCTCGTTGTCCTTTCTCAACAAGGGGATGCATGTTCATGCACGGGATGTCCACACAGTGCTCAGGCATCCCGGTGTGTTGGTGGAATAACCACGTGTTAATCGACTGTCCAGCTCTGCAGTGATTTGTGTTTTCAAGTGTTTCCCTGTGACCTCCAGCACCGAGCAGGCTGCTTGCTCTTGTGTTTCCCTGCTTTATGCAACTGCGAGCTTAGGTACTGGGGAGCTGCATGGAGCTCCAGCAACTCGTTAATTAGCAATCAGGAGAAACTGGCTGGTTCTGTGAGGCTGCAAGCACAAGTATTCTGCTCACTTTCGAGGAGTCAGGACTTTCTGAGCTGCCTGACAACGCGATTCGCCTGACGGCGTGGAGCTGTGCTTGTGGCCCTTCCAGCACCGTCAGATCTAAGAAAAGGAGGTGAATGTGGTGTGTCCCAGCCCTGGGGGATGCTCAGGGGAATTGCCTTTCCTGCTTGCCTTTGGAAATGTGGAATCCAGCAAAGGATTTGAGGAGCCAGGCAGAGTCTGTCCAGGCCAGCAAGGCGACCCCTCCTCTTGCCTTCGCACCCCGGCGAGCTGTGCTGCTACCCCTGCTGAGAAAATGAGTCTTTCGTCAGGGAGCAAAAGGGTACCCAAAGGAAAAGATGTATTAACTGCCCGTTTCACATGAGCTTTATCTCTAGGTGGATGTTTTTGGCCAAAGCCACAACTGCTCAGGAGGGGGATACTGGTTTTGCACAACCAGAATGACGTGGCCTTGAAAACTCTGAGCTGGATGGCACGTGAGAGCAAGCACTTCCTCCTCTGATGCATTCAAAAGCAGTTTTAAAGTGGACTGGGATTTTAACAAACTCGTCATGGTTTACTCTCTGCAGGGAGGATCAAAGCCCAAGGAGAACTCTTCAGCTGTTTGCTTTTCCTTTATGTAGAAACTTCACCACGGCTGCCCTAAATAAAACACTAAATACAACAAAAATAAAATAAAATCCCTTCTCAGAAAAGCAAATTACTTGACCATAGGCTAAAATAAAGTGTTCATTATCTAGTGATCTTTATCTGCTAACATTTTTTTTTTCTCTCCTATTTTCTGCTTTTCTGAGCTCCCATTCAGAGGCCAGTGCAGGGAACATTCCCAGGTCCAGCTGACCTGATTGTGGAAGATCCTGAAACTAAACCATATATTTGAGTCTGTCATCACAGCTCGTGGGCAAAAGATGAGATTCAGCATTTACTCTGTTGAAAAATATGGTAGTGTGGTATCTCCCTACAGAAAAGGGCTGCAGTATTGCAATGATTTGTGTAGAGACTTCCTTTGGCTATTTGGTGGAAATCTTCTTTTTAAAACACGAGCAGTTTGTGTGTGCATCCCTGTTCAAGATGACCAGGGGTCTGTCCTGCTGGGGATGTAGACTCAGAAACCTAAGCAGTGAGGTTAAAAAAAAGTCATAAAATAGTAATAATGGGAGGGGAAAAATAGTGTTGTGGTTAAAATAGAGCACTATGTCTGGCCCTCTGGCATCTCCCTTCCTATTATTGTCTCACAGACTTTCCCAAAATAAATCAGTCAGGGCTGATCAACCTGGAAATTTGGAGCTGAGGTGCTGCAGGGAGGTGTGCTGAGGGTTCCTCAGCTGGGGGGGTCGTGTGGTCACAGCTCCTTTGTGGGCAGTGGGTGAAGTCCTCATCTGGGAATGGAGGTTGCCGTGAAGCCCATTTCTTGGTGATAGAGTTTGCCGTGAAACCTGTTTCTTGGTGCTTGTTTTGTAGGTGATGCTTTGCAGAAAATCATTGCTTTGAAATGTTGGAATAGAAAAGAACATTTTCCAGGCTTTTCAGACATAACGTTGTGGGAAAGAGGCTTGGAACAGATGTACTCATAGTTTATTCCATTTATCATATTAAAAATAAAGAAAAGACAATTTCAGCTCATTTAGTGCTTTATTAGTTCAAATAAACAGCTTTCCTAATCAATGTGTATGGCAAACACAATGCTTTCATAATTGGCAGTAGTGGTTCCAAAATTCATGAGACTGTCCTTTTTTATTGTCTGGTAACAAGTCAGTTAATACATTTGATCTCATGCTACTGTTCTCCTATGTTCATTTTGGGATAGGAAAAATTATAGTCTTACTTTTAACTTTTAAAGCATTTAAGGGTTGGTCTTTGTCCCCCCCATCCATTTGAGCAAGCACAGCTAGAAATGAGAAGGGCTGCAGGAAATGGTCGTGAAGGCAGGCAGCTAAACTACATCTCAGGGAGTCTTTTGCTCTTATTTATCTAGAGGTCTTTATTGATTTTAATTTTTTCCCCTTCCTTTTCAAGAATGCTCGTTAAATTTATGAGGTGAATGAAGAGGTTGGGAGAATAATTTAATCTATAAGAGTGCAGCATTGTCCAACTAATCACTCAAGAAAAAGAGAAAAGATCTGCTGATCTATCCCTGCAGATGTTTCTCATCTGGAATACAGACCAATTCTAGGCACTTTTGGGGGATTGCTGTTTATTTTGATGCTTTATTGCGCCACCATTACCAGGAAGGAAACAGTGCACAGAAATCCAGAAAGATGCTGTTTGTACTTGGCATTTGCTCAGTAACTATTTGGGATTTGACCCCTTTCTCCCCCTTTTCTTTCTATAATTGTGAGCCCTTGCTTCCATTCCTTCGCTGGGAACGATAAAACACGCTGATGGGTCTGTGGACTGACAGCCACCACAGTGCTTATTAAACTACCTGCAATTTTATAGATACGTTAATGCTCGTTTTCCAGGACCTGTTGGCTTTTTTTGCCACCTAGTGCTGCCATCCCTGCATTGCTGTGGAGGGTGGGATGTGCAAGGAGGAGGGAACTGCTCGCTGCAGCCTCCTCGGAAAACCCACGTTTTGTTGGTCGGAGAAGTTTCCTCGCGAGAGCGGAATAAACATAAACCTTCTGTGTTTTGCTAGAGAGCTACCACGGGCTGTACCAAACCTTTCATACGTTGGATGGGAAGAAGCAGGCTTGTGTTGAACAACTTGGTTCTGAAGTGATTGTGATCTGGATTTTAAGCCTGGAAAATCCTTTTTTTGTGGGAGACTCTAAATGTGCTGATATTTCACATGCTTGATAGGACACTGCCTTTTCCCACTGTGGACAGAGGTTCAGAACATTTAGCTGGGAAGGCAGAGCATCTTTGTCCTCTGGATCGGCAGCAGCGACGCTCTGACACACCTAAGCTATCATTCCACGTGATTAAAAAAGTCTGAAAAATTAAATATAGGCAGAGCCAACAATCTCATGCCACTTTATTTCTCCAGGTTTCTGCTGTAGGTGTTAACGTGGAAGGTGTGCGTGCCTACAGCTGTTGCACCCACAGACACATGTAATTTCAGGCAGTGCTGGGCATTAGAGCAGAAAATGGGCAGAATCACATCTGGATCTAAACTGGGTGGCTGGAGAAAACTGGTCCAGCCGGAGCTGTGTGTGTATGTCTGTGCTGAGAGACGGTACAAGCCCTCTGCTCCCCATCAGGTTCTGGCTGCAGCAAACCCTGTGATATAATGGGGCTGTTCTGCTCCAGAGGGGAGCAGGAAAGTGGGAGGATTTGGAAGAAAACTTATATTAGTAATTTTTTTCCCACTGAGCCGTGTCACGTTCAAGTCCAAGCGTTGCTATACAGCTTACCAGGCTGCTCGCTATCCCTCCCGTGAGGAGTCCGTCTGTCCGTGGCCGTGGGTCCGAGGTAGGGCTGTGGTGGTGCTCGAGGGCTGTGTGGGTCAGCGTTCCGCAAAGCCTCAAAGCGACGGTGGCTGTGGGTTCAGGCAGCACCGACACGCTCCCGCGGTGGGTAATACATCTTTTGATATCCAGACCTCCCAACTTTTCATAATCCACAAATTGAAAAGTGGCACTTAAAATGAATTTATTCAGGTGAGAGCACTGTAAAACATGAAAATAAGGCTTTTGACTTGCTGCACCTACGTTTGAGTGTCAATGAAAAGCTTTTTTATTTGGTTTTAGAGCCAGACTTTCAGAAGCCAGTGTGCCTTGCGGTCTGGAACCGAATGTTACGGGTAGGAGATCGGAACAGGGCACTGCACGGCGAGAAAGGGATTGCTAGCAAAGCTGCCCGGCAGGAAGGCAAGAAAACATTTGGGCTTCTCATAGGAGAGCATTTGCCTGGGGAAGGCTGGGAATGGGACGGGGAGAGATGGGAGAGGCAGAACCCAGACTGAAATTCCCCTGAGATTAACAAGTCAGTCTTAATTTCATGCCGTCTTTTTGTTTTCCTTTCTGATTTTCTTTTTTCTGCTTTTCTTCCTGCTGCGCAGTGCACGCCTGGCAGCCTGCTCCGTGCAGCCCGTGGCGATGCCACAGGGGCATCTGCTTCGGGAGCTTTTCACTCCATTCACCCAGAAAAGCTGCCTGTACCCTAAAGACAAAGAAGAGGGGAACCGTGAAACAACGGTGAAGATGCAGGGGAGAGCGAGCAGCCGCGGTTTTTCCTTTGACCGCTTAGTTTATTTTGACACTGTCCTTAAACATAAGGTCATTTGATAGCCTGCCCGAGGGCTGCCAGGCGGAGGAAGTTACCTTGCAAAGGAAGGAACTAGCCCATACTGTCTAAATATTGTCAATTGCGTCCTGAATGGAGGCCACGGCTTGAGGGATCTCAATAGTAGCTCTTTGTGCCCCTGGCTGCCTCCTGCCAAAGTGCTTGCCATAATTAGGCATAAAACATATTTACATTTCTGTTGTCTTTGGTCGAGGGCACACACCTGTACGTGTGCGTGCGTACATGTCTGAGGTGCAAGCTTGTATATTCCTGTGCGTTGGGAATCTGCGTTTCTGCCCAGCGCTCATGAGAACGACCGATGGGGGAACAGGGACAAGGGCTTTGAGACAGTCCCGGGTCAGAAGGCTGAAGAAATTCTTTGGGTTCATCCCTCTGCCAAGCAAGGGTAGGATCCCTGTATGGAGAGATCCTGTATTTTGTCTGAATCGGAAAGTCTGGACTGAATGCTCCCTTTTTTAATTTCATTGATGTTTGCATGGAAACCAGAAAAATGGGCTTAAGTCAAGAATGCAATAACCTCACGTAAAACTGCTCTCCGTGGCAGACACTCATCCGCTTACAGCCTTTCTGCTTGCGTGAGGGTAAATGGTGGAGTAAAATACCGTGTATAGCCGCGTCGCTAGCATGTTTGTAATACAGCAGTTGATGCATATCGGCTTTTCCGTGCACGTTTCTCCCCCTCCCTCCGTGATAACTAGCAGCCAGGCATTGATTAGTTCCGTTCATGGCGGGGTGGGTGGAAAGAGTCGTGCAGGACGACTGGATACTTCACCGAAGAGATTCCTGAAACGTGTCCAAGGGAGAAGCGAGCGGTCACGTGGCGCTGGCTCTGTGCCTGCTTCCAGCTGCTGAGCTTCATTAAAAGACAGCCAAAATACATTAATTAGCCTTCTAACATAACTTTCCCGTGCAGGCAGTGCTAAAGCTTTCACAGCCATGCCATCAGGACAGGAGAGATGGTCTGCATGGTGAGTGAGCGATGGCTGTGATGATCCGTGTCAGGATGTGTCCCCTTCCTGAGGCTCCCAGGAGCCAGCCCTGGTGATGGGGTCGTGCTGGGAAGACAAAGCCAAGGGAGGCCTCCTGGTCCAGATTTGGGCTTTCTCAAGGTTCAGTGTGGCTCCAGATCTAGGGCAGTTTCCAGTGTACCTCTCTGAAGTCTCCTCTGTGACAGATTTTTCCCAAAAATCATTTCAGACAAATATTCTCAAATGGTTAAATTTTTATTTCTGTTTGTATGGCAGTCAGAAGAGACACTTTCAGATTTGCCAGGGTAATCGCCACATCCTGTCGCAAAACTACTTGTGATAGTTCTGCAGAAATTCAAGGAAAAAAGTCGTGCTCGGTCTAATCGTGAGTTTACTTTTTCTCCGGATGCTTTCTGAGCTTTCAGGCACTTAATGGAAACACCAGTGCTCCCACTTGGAGGGCAGGCTGGAAAGTTTGCGTGGGCTTGTGTGTGTGCCAGGGAGTCGCTTTTTGTCTCTTGGAAGCCTATTTCCATTATGCTTTTGTCAGACTTTGCCGCTGTAACGGGGAATTTGGACTTTCTGTGTCAAAGCGCTCTGCAAATATTATCCAAGACCTTTACCTGTAGTCAGTGCTGGAGCTGGTACCAAGACCACCCTGACCAAGGCTGGGGGTGGCAGAGCTACCACTCTTGCCCTTTGAGGGAAATGTCTCATGGTTTGTTGGTTTTTAATTCTTTCCTCCCTCTGCATTCACCATTTCAGATGTGCACTCATGCACAGGCTCTCTTGAACGGCCTGGTTTTTTTCTCTAACCACTTCCAGCTCCAAAAACCTCACCGCATCTTCTCAGTGTAAACACATTTCAGCTTGCCCGGCGCTGAGGAGACAGTAGTGACCTTCAGCTGAGAGCAAAGCGTTTGAATTTGACCTAGTTTGCTGAAGAGCGGGTTTGGTGGTGGCAGGGCGGCCGCTGAGCCCTCTCCTCCCCTGCCCTCCTCTTGGTGAAGGTCTTTGGGAAGTCTCAGGGACAACGGGGCAGCGTCGGGGAGATGACCCCTGTTGGTGGAGAGCAGAGCTCAAGGAGGATGAAAACCTCAGGGCCTGATTTTTGGAGGATGCTTGGCTAGTTAAGATGCAGGCACGCTGTGCACTGGCCTATCTCCATAGTGCCAGCTTTCTTATTTGCAGCCTTAGATGTTTGAGTATATCTTTAAAAAAAAAAAAAATCTGCTGTTAAGTTAGTAACACAGAATGCACTTCACAAAATACTCTTTTCATACCTAAACTTCTTTTCTTTGGTGGCTTTCCTCAAACCTGTTTGCTGCCAGAGGAACCGGGCTGCCACGGCCGTAATCATAGAATCATAGAAGGGCTTAGGTTGGAAGAGACCCGCGGAGACCATTGAATCCACCCCCCTGCCATGGGCAGGGACGCCCTTAACTAGTCCAGGTTGCTCCAGACATCATCCACCTCAAGGGAAGGGACATCCAGAACCTATCTCGGCAATTTGTTCCGGAGTCTTGCCACCCTCGGACTGAAGAATTT
>NW_009703443.1:7217-7581 GCF_000703405.1 Apaloderma vittatum | reverse complement strand
TTCCTCCCCCTCCTCCTCCTCCTCCTCTTCCCCCTCCTGCTCCTCCTCCTCCACAGCGTGGGAGAACAGCAGCATCCAGACCTCCTCGCTGCACCTCAGATCGATGACATCGAGGAGGCCATCGACCAGCGGAGCTGTGTGCTCCTCGAGGGAAACCTGCATCCGCCGGATCAGGGCCTCCTTGTCCGGCCCGCAGAAACACAAGGCGTGCAGTACGAGCTTTTCTGCTATCCTTGCCCGCCACCAGCTTTCCCCAAATATTTCCCGCAGCTGAGAGCGCAGCCAGGGCAGCACAGGGTGGAGCAAATGCCGGTGTCTCCGGAAAAGCATGGCCCAGGCCTCAGGTGGGAGGCCAGCTACAGTA
>NW_009703443.1:6731-6991 GCF_000703405.1 Apaloderma vittatum | reverse complement strand
TTGCTGTCCTTCTTGCCCACCGCAGGATGCAACCTAGGCAGAACCGGTGGCGACAGGGCTGCACGACGGCAACGGCCTTCTGAGTGCTGCAGCAGATGGGGCAGCGCCACTCTATCTCCGTGGCCATGTTTGCACTCCCCGTGGAGGGCTGGGGAGAGCTGAGGACCAGGAGCTGCTCACCCTCCCTGGCGCTGCTGCTGCCAAAGGGAGTCCTGAGCTGCAAAAAAAGGAGAGCGCCCAGAGTCCCTCGATGTTCAGGG
>NW_009703443.1:1333-6547 GCF_000703405.1 Apaloderma vittatum | reverse complement strand
CCACCCGGCCGCCCCCTGGGAACGGCCAGCGACAGCCCCCAGAGCACCACCCAGCACCACAAAAAGCCTCGCTTGCTCGCTCGACCTCCAGACCTCGCAGGCACGCTCGGCAGGAGTCCAGGCACGAGCCAGACTGGCCCCGGCTCTGCCAGCGCCTGAAGATAAGCAGTGAGGGACGTGACGTCACAGTCCGTTGCTTGGTGATCACAGACTCACAGAATCACAGCATGTTAGGGGTTAGAAGGGACCTCTGAAGATCATCTAGCCCAACCGCCATGTGACCTCATCCTCCACCACCCGGCCACGTCCCAGCAGGCTTTCCGCTGCGGGAGCAGGACATCAGGAGAGAAAAGAGAATAACTCGCCTTGCTATCAATTTGCTCCCTCTATGTTCTGTTACATCTGTATCTACTTGATGTTATCAAGCAGAACTTTGTTCTCAACAAATTCTTAGTTAGAGGAATGAGAACAAAAGCCAAGCAAACCTGCACTGCCAGCAGTGTCATGGGAAAATTCAGGTTGGAAGGGATCTCCAGCTTCAAACGCTTGCACACAGGAAGCACAGCTGCAAGGGTTTGTACAGCCAAGCTGGGAAATCTTGAAGGTTGCCGGTAGTGTGACCATCAGGCCCACAGCCAGCACTAGTTGCATGGCACCTCAGCAGATACGCTCTTAAAGGAGCAGAATCAGACCATCCCCATGTGCCCTAAGATGAGCTAGTGGAAAAGAAAACCAGATAGGGAGATTTGACTGCAACTCAGGGAGAAAACAAGAGGTAGAAAACAAGAGGTTTGGGCCTTTGGAAGAAGGGGCGGGCCACGCCCTAAGATGAGCTAGTGGAAAAGAAAACCAGACAGGGAGATTTGACTGCAACTCAGGGAGAAAATGGGAGGTTTGGGCCTTTGGAAGAAGGGGCAGGCCACGTATGACGACTGCAAAGATCTTGTGAGGCTATGCAGGAAGAAACTGAGAAAGTCCAAAGCTCAGCTAGAAATCAGTCTGATTAGACTCAAAGATATTAAAGGTCATTTCCAATCTAGGCAATTCTGTGATTCTGTGATTCTGCATGTGTACACACACACACACAGGTAAAACTAGTCTGGGGAATGCAGTTTATGAACACATATATACACATTTATGAGCTGCTGGCTTTTCTTGGTGCATCTTATTTAGCATTGAGCTTCAGAGATGAGAAGTGTGCAGACTCACCAAGAGGATCATAGACATCTGGGAGTAAAACTGTGATGGTCTTATTTCAGAGGGGCCTTCATCTGTTCTCACTCTGCAGGTTTTTATGGGTTTTGATTAAGAATTTGTTATAGCAAAGGCTTTGGTAAAAGCCTTTTTTGTAACAGTTACCACTCTTTGACAATAGTGACATTTTTAATACGGTTTCCCACATTTTCATCTCAGCACTACCCTGAAGTGTATTTTCACATAGAGAAGAAAAAAAGAAAAAAGAAAAGAAACACATAACCTCTACTCATAGCAATGTAACTTTGCATGAAATATGTTGGATTAGGAAGCTGTTCTCTTACTCAAAAGGAGTTCAGGTACATCTTTTTTATAATAAAGCAAGAATTTCTATTGTCTTAAACTTCACTGAATAAGTAGCAAAAATGCATCTGGTTTAACTTGCCTGTGAATGCATTTATTCCCCAGAAATTTTGTGCAAATTCAGTGAGACTGGGTTCTGCTTCACAATACGTTGCATGAAACGAAAGCTATCCTAAATTGCACCAGAATGTCCTTTTCAATCTCACTGTACATTTTTCTGTAGTTTTGGGGGTGTTCTCTGAATAGTTCAGGATAATCCTGTTATCAATGACCCTCCTGCCACTGAAGTAATTCTGAAATATTTCACCTTACTTGCTAAGGCAAAAAAGATCTGTGAAAGAAATACAACTAATTTTTGTTTCTCAATACCAGGGCTGTGATGAGAAATACACAGGTTCTTAAATAAACAGATAAAACTGCATATGTTTAAATCTTGTTGGTAAACATATTTCTTTTTATAGTTTCATTATCTTAAAACCACAGATAAAAGATCTACTGTGGAAGATGTTGGGGTGAATTAATTCAGCAACTGTTTCATTAGGATGATTTAAGCCTTCGACAAATGTCATGGCATTAACATTTTATGCACTGCCGTGAAGAAATGACTGCTAGAAGAATGAACAGCCTTCCTAAAAGTCAGCACTTTTTGCCTGTCTTTATGAGACCACCGGTCACTTTGCAATATTAAGTGAAAATGTTGCTGCAAGAATTATGTCGCTTGGGCATCCGGCCATTGCAGGAATAAACTGCCAACAGGTGCAGCAGCAATCTCCTTCCTGCACTTGGGTATGGTTCAATGTCCATTTCCATTTAGCAGGTATTCCTAATAAGTCTCCTTCGGGGCAAGTCACTTTTTAATAATAATACGTTTCCTTTTTATTTGCTACATAGACATCTGCTCTAACATACGGTTCACACAGTAATAAATATTGACAGGCAATTCCTTCTTGCCTCTCCTCAGTCACTCTCTGACAGAGTTGCAAGGACAGATTCTCCCGTCTCTTGTAAAACACAGACCTGGTCCCTTTTCCAAGAGAATCCAGACTTACTGGGAGCATACCTGCACAGTCAACAAATACTCCTGCATGTACTAGTAAAAAGACTATGACTTCTTCTTCTACCAGTTTGTACCACGAACTTGTGATCATCAATATTTGTTTCCAAGGTACAGTGAAAATGTAAAGAATTGATCTACTCAGACTTTACAAAGATAAGTGTATTTTAATTTTGCACCCACAGTAAAACACTACAAAGCTGTATTTATTGATCATGTTACAAGCATAAATGACAAGCTGCAGACATGAAATCAGTAGTTCTACTAAGCATACAACTGCAAGGGATTGTGAACATGGAAACAAAGGCTTAGTAGATTGCAGACAAACTGTTTTCTTATTAAATAAACTCACTGAAGCCGTTTCTCTTTTGTATCTTCCATTTTTTGTAGTGGAAAACATATTGTATAGTTGCTATGGATATTTTAACCAAAAGTTTAGCAAAACTTCTAGTACACCTCTGTCCAAGCACTCTCTGTTTTTGCAACCTCCTTACCTTCCTGTCACTTCTTTGCAGAGTGACTGTGCTGCCAGCTGGCTTGTTTTCCTCTGCATGCCTGACCGTGATAGCTTCATTGGGATGAAGTAGCCCTACAACAAAATATAACAAAATGAGAAGAGAATTATTTTCCTCGTTATTATTCTTGTTCTTACCGTTCCTCTTCTATCTCCAGTGTCCAAGTCGAACTGCCAGGGCTTTTTGAAGAGAATTTTATGCCAGAAGACCAGAAAATTGCCATGGGCAACAGGAGAATGGCTGGGGACCATCTTGTTCAAATGGTTTGAACAGAGCAGAGGCTGTTCCTGTGGAATTCCCTGAGGAACAAGAAACGTCCTGATGTGGTGGCAAGCACACATGTCGTAACACGGTCACGAATAAAATAGCAACTGAAGGAAGACACACAGGTTTAATTCTGCTGCTAGGGTGGCAAAGCCAACTATTAAAATGGGAAGCTATGTTACAAAACATAAACACTTCAGCCTAATCCTTTAAACAAGTCTAGTCTCAAGGACTGGTCTTGTACGCAATCTCCAGGTGTGTCACCTGGAGGTGCGTGCCTCCGCGCTCACGGGTGTTTGAGAAGAGGCTGCTGAGAGCTGCTGAGAGGCTGAAGATTCTTCTGTGCTTGAAGGATAATAGAGCGGGGAAGGGGGAAGTGCCACTTCTCCCATTCTCCATCTGCAGTTCAGGAAGACACCTTCAGCTGCTTAGGGTATCGGAGCGTGATGTCTAAGCAGCCATCCTGTCCCCTGGGCAGGGACAAGGTGCAAGTGAGGGGCATGGCCCTGCAGACACTGACTGACTCTGTGCAAGCCACCTGGCTTCCCCAAGCCTTCCAGCGTGCCTGTGAAACGGGACCAAAGCATTCCCAGACCTTCACGGGTCACCGAGGAGTCCTGTGTGCTGCACTAAATGGAACCTATAAACACCCAAAATAGGCTAAATCCTCCTAGTGATGCTGAGGTATAACGGGAGCACAAGAAGAGCCGTTAAGTCCACTTGGTTTTGTAGTATTTTTTCTGCATTGTTTTGTTCACTGCTCATTACCTCAACCACTCATTATGGACAAAAGCTCATTAGATGAGGTGGAGGTACTGTTTCTTCTGCTTTGCTGAGTTGATTATTTACAGCAGGAAAATGCTAAAAAATGCCATTCCTTTAAATCAGAATGCCATGGGAAACTTGGGGAAATGCTTTAGTAAAACATTCTACTGATGGAGCACCTTCCAACTGTAGTTGGTTTGGAATTCCTCAGTCATTTTCAAGTTAAATTGCTGTTCATTTATCCATGCCTCTCTTGCATAACCAATAAAGCTGCTCTCTAGATGTCTGCTCAGAGGCTGAGCTGTTATTTAAAGCAATAATGGAGCTTGTTATTTTTAATAATTCACTGCATAAACTTCTCTTTTTAAAAATCTCACTTCAACTGATCCCTTCTAGTTCAGTTGTTTCAAGATCGGCAATCTCAAGTTATTAAATATCATGAACTAGCGACTCAAAATTACAACTTTAAAAAAAAATATTTGTGTTCCTGCATGCCTCCAGGGTTTCAAGCTGGCATTGTTGATATATTGAGTTTTACCTAGACTTGTGTGAAGGCTAGAAACTTATCACTTCTCTGGAGGAAAACCGAGATTTTAAAACAATGCCAGCTGCTACAATGTTGAAGAAAATATATTTAAATATTAATTAGATATAAGAATGGAAATGTATTTCTTTAGTACTGCACTACTTTTTGAAATGGAAAAGTAGAAGACAGTATTTCTAGTTGAAAGGAAAAGGAAAATATTGGCATCCAGACTATACAGTCAGTTCTGTGCACAGAACTCCTTTTTCTCTCACATAAGAGCCTTGTCGGCTTCAAATGACAAATATTTTGTGGAGAAAATGTTTGCATCTGAAAAGAAACCCGAGGGGAAAAAAAAAAGTGCGGAGGCAGTTTTTAGGAAGTCTTCCAAAAGGCAAAATCTTTTACTCTTTTCTTCAGAAGATTTTATTTAGGTTTAAGTAGAAAAGAATTGGAAAATGAAATTAGGGAATTCCATCATGAAAAGTACTGCAAGGCACTGGTGTAGAGTTGATTCCTTACAGGTAGTCACCCTC
>NW_009703443.1:0-1302 GCF_000703405.1 Apaloderma vittatum | reverse complement strand
CCCTTGTGCTGCCTTCACACCTCTTTACTGCACATTAACCCCCTGTGCTGCCTGAGCCAAACACACTGGCCTCTCAGGCTCTGCTGGTGTTTTCCTCCAAGAAAATGCTGGCAAAAGCTAGGTTTAGACTACAGTTAGTTTCAAATCATAAATCCATCTTTTGAGCTACAAAAGTGCATTTGTGATGAGGGAAAACATCCCGAGGTGTTTATTGCTCTCCTAGAGCAGTGCAGCATTATGAATACCTCTGCATGCACGAATGAGCACTGTGATAGAATAACATTAGGTTAAAAATGTCCGTTCATTTTAGAGGGAAAAAGGAGACTTACTCTACAGAAAAATCTGTAGAAAGGCAGTTTCTCTGGAAATAATCTTTTAAACCTTACTTTATATAAAAAATAGAAATATTTAGATTTCCCATTGCTCTGCAATAACCTGTGCGCTGCTTCTTGAAGCAGCTACAAGCTTCATTGGTGCCTGTTTCCAAACTGAATTACAATGGATAGTGCATGACTGGAATCATGTGGGGCACCGGCAGGATTTTCAATCAAAAAAACGTTTATATACTCTCTAGCTTTTCCATCTTTTTAAAGAGCTGTTGACTCAATAAAATGATTCTAGTGGGCAGTGATATGTTTTCCTAGCTCTGAATAGCGCTCTGTAACTTCTACCCCTGGGAATTGCTGCATTTTCCTGGCCATTCCTAGGGATATTTAAAAAAAAAAAAAAGAGAGAAAAAGGAAAAAGTTCTTTCTAATGACTTCTCAAAGAACTTCTGAGAGACGAGATTAAATGTGTCCTCTTTAACTCCACTGCACTAATTCAATTTGTGTTAGTTCTGTGCACAAAACTCTTTTCTCAGAGAGCTGTCTCTGCATAAGTGTCTGGTGAGCTTCAGATGATAAATAGTTTCTGTATAAAAAAAAACTTTTTCCAAGTGGCATCATTCCCACTCTGTTTAAGGCCTCCAAACCAGTTAAATCCTGTGTCTGTAGGCTGCAGTACTCAGCTGTGTTACCTATGGGGAAAGAAACTTGGTTATTCAGTAGAATAACTATTAAATCATCTAGGCTGTAAGAGGATTATATATTCATAAAAGCCTAAACATAGCTAAGTGCCTTAGCATTTACATACACAGATCCTAGTTGAATTTTGTCACTAAAAATTAGAAACATGAATGCGAGAGCCATTTGACTTTCATTTATCCCAAAGTGCACCCTCTGCAACAACTGCATTTTGAGAAAATAGGCTTTTCTTTCAAACAGATAGATTGTTTATCTGTTTATCTGTTTATCTGTTTAT
>NW_009703442.1:126128-151002 GCF_000703405.1 Apaloderma vittatum | reverse complement strand
ATATGTTGAACAGGAGAGGTCCCAGCACCGAACAGGAGTGTTCCCAGCACTGAACAGGAGCGGTCCCAGCACCGAGTCACTGCAATGATCAAGAATTATCAAATAAACTGTTTTAACTTTAAGTCTTAATGAAAAAATTTAATCAGTTTCAACTAAACTATTTTCTTTGGTCTGCATTGACTAGC
Organism: Apaloderma vittatum; assembly: GCF_000703405.1. Classification (NCBI taxonomy): domain Eukaryota; kingdom Metazoa; phylum Chordata; class Aves; order Trogoniformes; family Trogonidae; genus Apaloderma; species Apaloderma vittatum. The sequence goes on along the minus strand of NW_009703442.1, from coordinate 150,817 downwards.
AGAACTTACTCTAAAATAAAAAGAAGAAAAATACTGTAGTAAAAAGAAACAATGACAGAATTCATTGGTTATGTAAATTTACTGCTGTAATTGTTTCATTATTGAAAATGTTTTGGTAAGAATATTTTGTTGAATCAAGATTGATTGCAACAAAAAGTAAATCCAAGAAATAATCTAAAAAGATGTCAAATACTTTTACAGAAGAATTAAAATAAATAAGGAGAGTATTTTATGAAACATGCTGACTCTTTGTTCATCTTTTGATGGTTAGACACACACATCAATGAAAGATTTATCAGACGCAACCATCTCAGTTTCTAGTCTTCGGTGAGTTATGCGCTAACTGAAGTCTCTGCATTTGTGAAGTGTTTATGATCACTTCAGAATTAACAGCTTCCCATGAATGTCAGATTTATGGACAATCTGTTACATATTTGAATCAGATCTGCTTACCTGAACTAATCCATCTGAAAAAAAATACATGTTCTTCTCAAATGCCAAGGGTTATGTCATGTCATTTTGCCAGTGTGAAAGAAAACATGTTGTTATCAGAGGGAAATTTGCTAACAATCTGGAGGATATGTGATATAGAGAAGTATTTGGATTATTGACTCTCCACTGCAGCTTGTTTTTCACATTCTTACTTATTGGCTGATATACCCTCATTCTGCATGGAAGAATGACATCAGCTTGAATCTATAGTTCTGAATTTAGCAATAAAATTCAAATAGCAAAATTTCCCAAATATCCAGGAGACTGAAATAGTATAATATATATGCAAAACATTGAGTGAAATCCACTCTGCACCACAAGCAGGGGAAAGCTGTTGCTTGTATTTAGTAGACACACTCTGCCCTTTTTCTAGTGCGGCACTTCAGAAGCATGTCACTGCAAGCATTAATGAATTGAGTCCCGCTGTAAGGGACTAAATGGAAGAGGACAGGAAGATATAAAAATTGGGCAGGAGGGAAGACACAAAGAAATTTTAAAGGGTTACAGCAGAGAAGAGATCTGACTGGATAAAACCTGACAAACAGAAATCTGTATGTGAGAGAATTGAAGCATGTTGCAAACAACATCTCCAAAGTAAGTATGTTTATTTGAAACTCTCTAGACTGTCTTTCTTTTTGTCAGTGCTTACTTTTTCGGCCTAACTCTTCTCTTGCTATCTTGCAGCTAATTCTATTACATTTCTATCTACCCTTAGAATATAGGACATCACTGTCTTTCTCTTGAAATCTCCCATTGCTCTCCCTTTCCTTGCAAACAGTGCAGCTGTCTGTACTACTTCCTTGATTTCACACTTTATTTTCTGTAACAGTTTATGGCATTGCTGATTCACAACACATACATATATTGGAAGGATCCACTCCCTAACATTTCATTGCATCCACTCGAAAATCCTTTGCCATGTAAACTCTGCTCCATAAAGCAGCAGGGTGCTACTGCTGCACTTTTATATTTCATTTGTGATCTGATCCAATCATCCTAGAGTGTATCACTCCAGAAACAGTGACAGCTTCCTCACACCATCCTTTGCCAATACCCTTAGAAACAACAAGTCAAGTTGTTACAATTACACACCATCCCACTAATTCAAAGTACCCATGCAAACATTTCTTGCCAAATCTACCCATACTTAGACTTTATATCCAACCATCAGTATATAACATATGCATTTAATCAATGTATAATTTAGACATTTTATTAGCCAATCTCCTAGGGAACTGGTTTAGCTCATCATAATGAATGGGCATGACTGTCTTGTAACTGGGGTGGCATTTGAAGGGGGAAGGAAAGAAATAAAGAAAAATCCTAACTTCATATGACCAGTGTCACAAGGTTAAATAGTACTAGAGTTCTACCCTCTTGCTTTTTAATGTGGAAATGACTAAATAAAACATTAAAAAAAAAGGAAATATGCATGAAAGATAATGAATGGCCATTTTATTAACTTTGCTATTTGTGTTTCATCTCAGTAGGATAATAAAAGAGACATAGATCAGCAAAGCCATGATGTGATGACCACACTAGGAGCTTTCACACCCCGTAGTCTCTGAAACACTGATAGCTTCCTCCTTGCTTTGGTTCAGCTTGCAGATGCTCAACAGTTCATAAAATCATTCTGGACCACAGAAAAGTCAGGAATCCAGAACAAAACTGTTAATAATTCAGGGCTAAATTTTCCAGTCACATATCCAAAGAAAGCAATTAACTTTCTAAAAGCTGGAGTTGTCATAGATGGAAATAGCACATGTGCGGATTAAATCTTTTAAAACTAAAATGTGAATTGTTAGGGGAAGTAACACCATGTGTTAATTCTAAAGCTACACGTTTTCCTGGGACACACTTTACCCACATGAATTTTGTCCTTAAGACTATAATCTCTGCAGATATACATGTCAGCAGTTACTGACTATTCTAACTTGCACACACTTCTCAAAAGGAGAGAAGGAAAAAGTCGTCACTAATAGAATCTATACTATTTCATGAGAAATTCTGCAGGCAAACTGCTTTTCAAAGACTTTTAGCCCAAATGAAAAATTCAAGGTTTTAATAATTTTAATAAGCTTCTGATAGGCATTTAGATTTGAGGTGTTTATCCAAATACCCTCAAGCTTCAGAGAATCCCTTATCACTGCTTCAATTCCTAATAGCTGTCATTCCAATAAATATCAGAGCAATTAAAATCTCTATCAGTCAAAAATATTGCATTCTTACAGGCCTGTCATTTTTTTAAAAGCAAATCCTGATCTACTTTTTCTAACAGCTCTTGAATTTTATAGCAACATATAATAACCATCTGACTGCCTTTATTTCCATTTAACTTTTATCTTTAATGTCTCTGCTGTTTCAACCAAAATATTTATAGCACTTTCTCCTTTGCACAATTAATATTATTGTCTCTGTTTCCTGCTGTATTTTGCTCTCCATCCTATGAGGAGGGAAGGCAAAGCCAGTGAAACGAGTTCTGGGAGAGAAAGACAAATTTTCCATTAGTGTTTACAAATCTTACCAAGAGAACAAAGGTATCTTCTCACCTCACATGTGCAAAGATATTTCCATGAGCAATGCTGACCATTTCAACAATCCCGGACATATACTCTAAGAACACCCCTCCTTTCTCTACAGTGTCATTTTACAGACTAAAATTGCCACTTTTCTGACATGACATCTTAACACCCCTGTTTAGACCTTGCTTTTGGTGTCATTTGATTTCTTGGAGGGTGAAGTGGGTTAAACGGGCTACAGAGGAGCTGGCAGTATTTGTGACAGGAAACTGTGATGGCCCAGCAAAGATTTAGCTGCAAGAAGAAGAAAGAAAGTCTTGGACTTAAGAGAGGTTGAGACAATATGCCTTAGAAATTAGATCTGACTTGTAAGTGGAGTTGTAGTAAGGAGAGCCAGAAAAAAAAAATTCCTCCTACTAAAATAAGGAAAAACTAGAATTCTGTTCTTTTCATGCTACATGCAATCTGAAAAGTGTATGTCCACAGGGAATTATTATGTAGCACGCTGCTTTCCTGGAGGAAGAGGAGACAGGCCAGGAAAAGACAAGGAGATATGCAAGTTCTCACATATTCTGCAGGAGATCTGACTGCTAATCTACACATGGCTAAGGTGAACACGAATGGATTTTGGAAAAACATTCTCCCATTTCGCATTTTCTTTACTGCCACCAGGTCCTGAATGAGGGAAGATTTCCATAGCATGCTTTGGGGAAGCGTCCATCTTTGTTATCCTTCGGTTGCCTTCCTCAGGTTACTCTTTTTTTTCTCTCCCTTCCTCTATGCTGCCTATTTCAGTGTAGCCAATTAAATTCATTTCTAAATCAGATCACTTTTATTTTAATCTATCCTAAGTCCTATAGGACCTATTGTCTTCTGTAAAAACAAGCATTAAGGGCTTCCTAGGAGCATGACACTTAAGGAGGTTGGACACAATTTAGAGGACAAACTGTCATTCCATTATTTTCAACCCCAAGTCAACGTTTTGCAATGCAAATGCAACAGTTTTCTGTATGTTTAGTTTATTCTGTTCCATGTTTTGGCCATTCCACACCCTCCAGAGTACTATTAAGATTAGGAGAGTTGCATGCGGTGGTTTAAAGAATATGAAAAGAGATGTTGTCTAGTGTATGAGTGAGCTACTGCAGATTAGATCCTTGAGTTACTTTAACCTTGAATTATTTTTCACAGATGTCAGATAGATAATTTTGGTAAACTTATATCTCTTGGTAGCTCATAATATATTCACTACACAAAACCTAATTCCCAGGTAATTTGACTGATTAAATATCCAGAGACATGTGTGTGTATATGTGTAACAAAACATGGTGTAAATTTAAAATAAAGGAGTCAAACAGATACTATTTGGTTGATCTGAGTATGTTAGTCATACAGTTTTTACATACATAAATCTGTTGCTCTTAATTGATGTCCAGTTCTATTTATTCTGCCAGTAAACCAAAACGCAATAGTAAACGTAGGATATCACAGCTTTCGTAATTGTGGATGAGTAAACAGGAGGAGAGCCAGCAAACTGCAGACCACAAACTTGGTGCACCAGTCACACTATATGTAGACCTCCCAAAATGTTGCTAATAGAGTTCATGAAATATCCCAACGTTCACAATCATCAACTGAGACATGAGGGTGAGAGAACATAGGTCTGGTGCAAGACATGACCTCTTGGTCAGAGGGCTAACGCAGATGTCCATCCTCCTATAACAATACTTTGAATTCAATGTAGTACATTATGTTTTAGAATCTCTTGACAAAACATTTACGTTTCTTTTTGAGCACAGTTGGTTGACGCAATTTTAATTATTTCCCAGACTATTTCTTTGGATCAAGTTTGTCATTGAACCAGATTCACCTCTTGCTGATTTATTCATTCTCTGTCAAAAACAAAAGTTTCAATCTCTTAATTTAATTAAAATGTTCTTGACTGAGATCATTAAGTCTCAGAGAGATGTTTAATTCAAAATTTGCTGTATCTACAATGGTAGCAATTGAGTAACAGAAAATCAACTTATGTCATAGTAGTTTGTTAGAATATTTGTTTACTCTTGAACTGAAGCATGCTAATTACAATAAGAGGTCTTCACAAGCAATCGAGTTAGCAAATACCATTGGTTAATAGATAAGAAATGATTCGTGATTAAAAACATACAAACCCAGCATCTGCAGAAGAAGGTTATTACACCTGGGGCCTCATTGCAAAGTGCTAGAAATTGGGTAGTCAAATACACTTGGGCTGCCATGTGGATGTGGAATCAGACATGTTTTTTTGTTGTATGTGTGAATAGAAGTGCATGTGTACATTTGCCTCATTGAAACTACAGTGGCAGCGGTGTTTGCTACTACAAACACTGGTCACCTCTGATCCATACAAATGTAGCAGTTTCTCTCCTTTAAAAGAAGAGACCCTCACAAATACAGAAAATTTAGGAAGGGATCATAAAAATATTTGACCAAGCTGCACCCCAGAAACAATTTGACCTCCTTAGAGCATATTTCATTACTGTGTAAGAATGACCACAAGATCAAAAAAACATTTTCATTTGTTGCACTTGGGCATGACTGAAAATCAGGAATGAATTCCCTCCAGTGTAGTCATTAAGAACATGGGTTCCAGAGCAAGGATTTCCATAGGATTTCCTCTACTTCTTAGGGATTCTTGCATCCTGAGTTTATAAAAATGCTGGGGAAAGCTTAGACAAATAGGGTATCGCAGGTGGATGGTAGTTCATTTTTAACGTGTTTGCGCAGATATGGAAAATCTATTTGTTAATTAATAAATAGAGAAAATCCATTAAGTATCATGTTCTATTTTTTTTAACTGGGAAATTATTGCTTTTCTAGATACAAGGTTATTTTAAGTTTGGGGATTTTACAATAAGAAAGGATTTTGTTAACTTTTTCCCCAGTCATTGGGGATCTGGGATTTTATGTTTCGATTAAAAAAATAAGCATTACTTTTAGGAGGACTTCTGTACACAAACAGCTCTTGAATAAATACATTACACCACCATAGGAAAATGAATCCCATTATAACAAGTCTGTTCTCTTGCTTTGTTTTGTATTTTTTCAGATACACATATGCTTTCTGAGTGTGTCATTTAAGTTCTAAAGCTTCATTCCCCTGCATCCTGCTCATTCAATCTGTATCTCTCATAGCTGATATCCTCTCCTCTTTCCAATGACTCCTATCATACTCAGGCCTGGCAGTCTTTTTTCTAGGTCAGCCTAAGTGAGTATCTACTCTCAACATACTTAATTTTCTCAAGATCCCTTCAACCAAGCCCACAAACGTGGTCCCTCAGCAGTAACCCCTAGGATCTCCTAGCAAGGGCTATTGTCCCCATCTGGCAGGTTTTCCCCAGGACCTGATCCCAGAAGGCAACTAAATTAGGGAATGCTAACAGACAATCTCAGTGGACTGTGAAGCTATAAACCTGAGTGAGAATTCACCCGCCTCTACTCTTAGTTTACGTTGTAAATGTGAATGGAAGCATTTTATTGTAATTAGTTGGAAGGGGTACAGATTGTAGTTGTTTTATAGAAGCAAAACTATGAAATCTATAAATGTAAAACTGTTATGGTGGCCATAATACATTCTGAGCACTAAATTAAATTATGTCAGAATATATAGGCCATTTATTAAAGATACAATGTCTAATAGCTCTTTTTTTTTTTTTTTCTTTAATGAGGAGTTCTGGATTGAATATCTTGACAGCTGAACTTTTCTCTTTAGTCACATAGGAGCGGACTGTGACAGGGTGATCACAGCTGTGTCCCAGCCTGGTGTCATCAGGAGTGAAATGTTGGGTGACACCCTCATCTCTCCATCATCTGGAAGATGAGAAGGATGATGTGGGACACGGTACCAACATCCTGCTCAACCCCATGGAGGGAATGTGTCCCCACACCATGAGGCAGCCCAGCTGAGTTGAGGTCAGTTATTGTGGCTTATACTTTCTTCACTGGATGAGCAAGGAGGCTGCCTTGCAGCTTCAACCCTTTTCTCATCAAAACAGTAACCTTAGAAGTAATGGCAGTATAAAGCACCACAGGGTATCCTTCCCTACAGCCCTCTGTTTCTCTCAGAAGGATTTTGGTGGCTTGGTTCCACCCTACTGGAAGTCACCAGTGACTGTTGCTGTCCCTCACTCCAAAATCAAGCCTCCTCTGCTCTTCAGTCTCTCACCTCAGAGGTCTCTAAGGAATGGTCCTGGAGGCATTAGCACAGCAATCATACTATCAGCAGAAATCTTTGTCAAACGCTGACATGTGTTGATCCAGTTGGGGATCTTCAGCAAGGCCGGGATAGAGTAATCCTCTCCTGGGTGGGTAATTTACTCTCAGAATAATCTTGATAGCTCCCTCAGGGCTTCTCTGAATATGGATTAGCAGGAGGAGGTTTCTTGCAAGGCTAAGCGCCTCACAGTGAAGGAACTGACTCCTTTCACGGACGTTAGATGAATATTTGTAAAGAATGATGGATAAATACACAAACCTGTGGATTGCTGAGCACAGGAGTGCTAAAGTCACTGATTCTCAGTGTAAAGAAGTAATAACCTTACTAGAGCTACTCAGTAAATTTTGGCCGAAATTATTTTTTCTAGAAAATTTCAGCGTTCCCCTCCAAATTCCTTTCTTTTTAACATCACTGTTCTCAACACACTCACCACTGCCTCTGCGGTCCTCTGCTGCCACTTAGCAGCAATCCACTTAGGAGTGGAAAACTTATGTTTGTTTTCCCAACCAAGGAACAAAAATCTAAATTTTTGGTTGAGGATTACTTTGACTTAATGTTTTGTAAAGATCACTTTTTGTGGGGTCTTCCTTTGCCAGTCACTCCCTGATGGAAGGAGAGACCTGTAAACAACCAATAATTTGCCCGAGCAGAAACCTGTAACAGTAAATGCTATGCAGAAAAATGTAGGGCTCTTGAAGGGTATGAAGCTATCTGCTGAGCAAGACACTAAACTAAAACTCACTAAATCTCACTTCCATCCCCAAATCATAGGATCTCAGTATCAATAGCACATCTCACTTTCATTTTCCATCTCAGCCCATGCTATATCATTCTTTTGAACCTGGGTTCCTAAGTGCAAGAAATATCTGTGCAGCATCAACGCAGTGGGACCCTTAAATCCACTTGCAGTCTCCAGATTCTGCTATAACACAAATTAATAATGATAAGGAGGATCTCTATGCCACAGGAGCATAAGACACTGTCACCGCTTCATATTTAAATATTTTCTTTAGGATTCCCTAGTTCACAAACAAATACCAAAACTGTCAGATAAGCTTACAGTTGTTCCTATTAAGGCAAATTCATGGTTATTTTGCAAATGTTCATTAAGATTTTAAGCGGTAAGGGCGCTTGATGGAACATCTCTGAAGATTCATCTCCCAAAAGTGCACAAATGGTTCATGCAAATGGTGCACTTTATGGATATAGATATTCCTGGTAGCAGAGACTTTTAAACAGTACTCTCAAGAAATGGTTGCTTGGATAGTATTCAGTATTTCCCAATTATTGCACTTAGCCAAAGAGTCTGATCTCATCAGAGAATGTCTAAAACCGTGCCAGAAATAACAGATCACTGGGTATAGAACAACACTAAACAAGCCCTTTTGGTGGCAATCTATGCAGAAGTAAACATAGGCTATCCAACAATAAAGAGAAAATATGCAATTTTTATTACCTGAGCTTTGTTGCTGCAGACAGAGAAACACACCTGTTAACAAGTATGAGAATGAGCATGTGGGGATATGGCCTGTACAGAATAGATGGTGTTGAGGCAAGCAGCCATCATTCTGCTGTTCCCTCTACCCTGGCTACAACACAACCCTTGGACTGTGTGTGGCGTTGCAGATCAGACCAGTTCATTTGATCAGTGGGGTACAATAGACCCCACTACACCAGAAACTCCATCTGCAGCATCTAAGGTAACATTGCAGATGGTCATTTTATCTTCCGGAAAGTTTTCTTTTACATTTCAAGTGCTGCCACTTGATGGTTTATTAAAGGGTTTGCCAGAATTAGTTTTATCTAAACACTGGCAATAAACTTTACAACTGGCTCTTTACCCTGCAAGATTCTGCTTTCCCCTCGTCACTGCTATTCAACCAGCCTGTTTTCCACTATGATTTTCCCTTTGTCTGGTCTGCAACATGTTTGTGACTAAACAAATAAACAGCATCAGTTCAGTAGATGGATCTTCAGACGCAAACTCCAGAGTAAATTCCATAATCAACTAGGCTGAATGATGCTTTTAGCAGGCCAAGGCTGATACTCACTATAACTCACATTCCCTGGGTACACTGCTCCATGATAAAGCTTGAATGTCAGGCGTGTCAGCCAAGAGCTAACCTACCTGTTTGAACTATGCTTGTGCCAATGGAAACGTATCACAAACTGAAAACATGTAGCCTACTGTGTAATCATAAATGGATTCTTTTTAACCAGATGAAGAATAATCACGTATACATAAGCACACAAATACGGTAAATGTTAATATGTAATAAAGCCTTAAGCCACTCCTAGCTGGCATGCTCAGAATAATGTCACTGTAAATAAATACCTTGAAGAGCTATTACAGTCCAAGACATTTTAGGCCATCAGTAGTATTAGTTTAACAGGACAAACTTTCATTATATTCTGACATTTGGTACATACAGTACGTTGTTTATGCACTAAATGTCAGAATATAAATATGGTTTAGCCCTTTTATTTATGTATTTAAGAGTTATTAATTTAAGAGTGACCTTATTTAATCAAAACTGCTGTTTAATAGAAATCATGTCCACAGATTTCAAAATAGAGCTTTTGGTTCTGAAGAGACATTAGTTGTTGTTTAACACTCAGATATGTGCTTAGCCTTTCTTAGAATCCTTTTTTCCCCTCTAAGCTTGCAACTCCAGCATGCACAATGGTTTAATCGTATATTGTTCTCTGAGTACTAACCCTTTACAAATCATATGACATAAAAAGAAAAATAAGTAACACTGTAAAGACAGTAATGAGAACTGTTGAGCTAAAGTGCCTCTTAAAGAAATCCTAATAAATTCCAGAATTTCTAGTCTTCTGGCAAGCTTTCCATTTAGAATAAAATCAATGATCAATGGTTGCAAACAGTCAGCATCAGGCTTGCATGCCTCCAGAGCAGAAAAAACTCATAGACGAAAGATGACATTTAAAGGAAAAAAGCTGACATTGACTCCATCACTGTCATTGCTTCTGCCATAAAGCAGCTTCAAATATTAAAACATTTTTCATCTGTGCTGCATTATTGGCACCAGAAATTGTTTTCTCTCTGTCTGATACTCACTTGAACTGCAGCAGAGCTCCCCAGAGACTCCAGATTGTTACCAAGGCCTCATAACATATTGGCAGTTGATGTGGTGGTGTTCATGTACACTTGCCACTCACAAAGGAGCCTCCCCCTCCCTTTACACACACAGGAGAAAGAAAATGCTCCGACAGGAATTTCAGTCAAGTTCAATGAGTTCACTCACTCAGATGTAGGAGCTGGTGTGCATCATTCTGTGTGGCCTCCCTAAACTCAGTATGGGTTTGCCTGTGGGTTTGGGGTGGGCAGATATATTGTCCACACTTGTGGGTTTGTGCCAGTTTATTAATCAACTGGCCATTTGCATTGATTTTTTTTTTTTTAAAAAAGTCTCTGTCCTCCTCCCTTTTACATAAACACCTCTTAATTTGTCTCGCATTCTGTGCTCAAGCTGTTCTCAGGTAAGTATTTCACAATTCAATGGGAAAAAACAGAGCTTTTGTTGATCAGTGCACTTACAATCTGTCACTAGAGGGAAGGCAGATTTAGATGTGCCACGGAAAACCTTTGCTCACGAATTATGGCATAAGTTTTCATGCAGACACATATAGGTCAGTGAGAACTAGTAGTCAAATAAACCATAACTAATGCATCAGCTCATCAACAGAAATTAAGCTCCTAAATCCCTATTAGTGTTAAAAACACAGCTGAAATGATTGAATATGCTCCATTTTGCATCATCTAACAAAAACCCCACAAACCTAGTATGTTGTCAAGCACTAGTACTCCCTCAGTTTATGAAAGATGACGCAATTAAATGCAGCTTCACATCATCAGAAATGATTCATGTAGGAAGAAGACTGAGCTTTCCATGAATGGAGGCTTCTGTCAGAAACGCTTGCCCAAGATCTAATGTTCCGAAGGATGTGGGGCAGCAGGACAGGTGGGTCAGCTCTACCTCCAGTCCCTTTGGTGCATAACGACCATCACAGAGGCTGGAGCTTGAGTCACCTTTGACTTATTATCAAGCGTAATAACAAAACAAAGAAAAGACAGGCCGTAAATTATCTTCTGTTATTTTCTACTATCTCTACCCTCTCTGTCAGTGAATATACCCACTTGGACATTCAAGCTGCAAAACAGAATGAATGCTTCAATTTGCAATTATGTCCAGCAATTTTTATTTTTCTTTTTAAGACCAAGGTCTCTGCCCTATGATGCATAGGCAGCATTGCCCACCAGATCTTTTGAGACTCTTTGCAGTTACAGGAAAGCAAAAAATTAAGCCTCCGGCTTACAGGAGGCAAAGATTTGCTCGTTGTTCACAACTTCACCACCTTCATCCACCGTTTTGACCAACAGACCCAAGGGACTGCTGCTCAAAACCCTCCCAGCGGCTGGGACATGGCAGCACACAGAAGCTGACTGTGATCTCTGTGTGTGCTGTATACCTTAGTTCTTACAAGCCATAAAGCACTAACGTCTCTATCCCACCCACTACCAGAGTGGGAACTGATCTGCAATGCTGTTCCATAGTGCCATACTGCCTGGCACCAACCGGTGTTGTAAGGTGATACAACTGCAGAGCAAAACGTGACTGATTGCCCCACTGCTTAGATGGCGGTGCTGGTGCATCTTGAGCTTCCGCTACTGTTGTCTTGCTGTGGTGCTGTCAGAAGCCTCGACAATCAAGGGATTCAAAAGGGTTTAAACACCTCTAACCTACCTCCTTCCAAAATACAAATCCTGAAAGAAAACCATGCCCACCTTGTCCTGGGGGCAAACCTGCTCAAATAAATCAACCTGCCTGTCCTCCTCCTGCCTGGGCCCCAGGACAAGGTCCAAACATCTACACTACAGCCCTGTGCCTCTCACATATAACATTTCCTTACTGTACAGGCCTTTTTGTGAAAAAAAACAAGTTGCAGAGAGTAAATGTTGTGACTGGCCCTGCTCAGGCTGTCAGGGAAACTTCTAGCTGTGGATAAAATTGCCCAACCCTGCAACAGGACGGTCTGTTTTAGCAAGTTGAGCATCTAATCAGAGCAAGGGGCTCTAATCTCAGCTCCGACAATGACTGGCTGCCTTGACAGTGGTGAGCCTTTGTCTTTCTGTCGCCTGTCCTAAACACAGACAGCTACTTGCTTTCCACCAGAGCTGCTGGAGAACTGGCTAGCTGCGTGCAAGCCACTGACAGGGAGGCAAATGCAGGACAGGGATGAGCAGTATTTGTTGAACTCCTACTATAAAAGAAGCAAATCAGAGGTGGAAAAAAGTTTATTGGAGCACAGGGTGGTGAAAGGGGCAGGAACAAAGGTAAAAGGAGGATGTTTTATGTTGCCAAATGGTTTGGTTTTTCTTGGTGGAAGACAATCCAGTGTCCCTCTGTTTGGGATTTGGGTGGTTTTTTTTTTCACAGTGTCACTAGGACACAGTTTCCTGGAGACTGACAGCATTAAAAAAAATTATAGGGTTTCAGTCTATGAAGAGGAAGTAATCATTTGCCACAGACCTTTTGCTCGATATTATCTCATGAGTCATGACCCATATCAAGAGAGCAGCCGTTCGAGTCTGACTTGAAAAGCCAGTGGTTGATAATGTTCCCTATATATTCCTGCAGGTAACAAGTGATATTTAGCTGAGAAGGTCTGTATAACTTGTTGGCTTGCTGGCCCTTTTAACTCAAGTAACTGCCTGAGAGTGAATGACAGACTAGAGAGATTGTGTTGAAAACAAACAGAAAGAAAAATCAAAAAAAAAGTATCTGTGTGGGTTGTTTTATTGTGGAAGTGAATGACAGCATTAGGATTTAGACCTCCTAGTTTAACACATCCTGCCTTCTCTAGTTTAATAACTATACACACAACTAAAAGACAGCACACAAAAACATGTAGCGATTTAGTAGACCAGGGTTGCTGTATTTGGATTATCAGGGCATTTGGGGGGGGGGGGGGGAAGACCACACAGGGAGACAGCGCAAAGAGTCTCTCCACAACCATCTGCCACAACATCACGTGGCTCAGTAAACTGACAGACACTCCTTTAGCAGGGCCCAGGCACGTCAGATGAATCAATCAATCAAAAAAATTCTTATGAAACTTAATCACGGAGGGTCGTGTTAGGGAGTGGGGAACAGATTAAATTACCACGGTATTAGATACGGGAAATGATTTCTGTCAAAACCATCTTTACTGCAATTATAATATGTTAATTATGTATTTCATTAAGTAAGTGGATTAGAGTCTGCACAGATGAAATCACGCTGAAGGCTTTGAATCATTTGCTGAGCAGTGTGGGAGGACTGGTGTGAATGGAACTCAGTTAATTTCGAAAACTTTCACATGCTAAACATGTCCCCCTCCCGCAACTGCAGGAAAAAAAATGCCTCCCAGATCGCTGTATAAAACATCCAAAGCCCACATTAATTTTAGTGATGTAATCAGATCATGCCTGATGTGGTCCAGGAGCTTGTCAAAGATGCCATAAATGTGTTTGTGTATAACGAAGCTACACTGTCTCTGAATCTCCCAGCCATAGAAGGAAGATAACTTGGACAGCTTTCCTCTAGTCTGTGCTCCAGAACAGATCACTACCCAGCACAGAAGGGAAATAAAAAATCCCCCTTATTTTAGGTACTGTATAGCCACATATGCAGCTGCCAGCCACAGGCTGACTGCAACACTTAGCCTGCAAACGTGCTTAAATAACACAGCTCCGCAGTCTCCTGCATCTTTTGTGCTTCTGCTTATTTCTCATTTGATGACCATAAGGCCCTGGATTCATAGGAAAGGGCTAGTTAGTGATGTATGAACAGTAGCCCTGGTGAGCCAATAATTTGCCATGTGTTTCTGTGTACCTGAAGGGACTCATGCTGGGTGAAACGCTCAGAAAGGGTACGTCAGCACAGCTCCTGGCGTCAGCAGAACCAAGCTGGTTTACACCGTGGAAGGATCCGGCCCAACACCGCAATCTTCATATTTTTCAGCAAAGATTATTGATATACCTAGGAACAGCGAGAAAGCACCTGCACAAGCTACGTGCAAAACTGAAACAACCATTTTCTTAGTTTGAATTCTGTGTGAGTGAAAGAGAAAGAGAATGTGTTTCTGTTTCAATAGTTAGATGTTCCTTGTGCATTTAATGCTGTGCTCTTGACAGAGAAAAGAACATGAAATAAGGGAAGATCATGGTAACTATTGTTCTCCTCACTCCCCAATAAATTAAATGGCTCATTTTGGAGGTTTATCTCAGAAAGGCAAATTAATGAATAAATAAAAATAAAATGTGTCAAGCTCTAATTAACAACAAGCATTGGGCATCTTGTCATGGGATTGTAGTCTTAGCAGCAGGTAACCTTCCATTCAGGGGAGACTACCCCACATACTAAAAATAAAAGGACATTCAGTGTCACAAAGGAATAAATCTTCCAGCTCTCGCATATCCCTCTCTTCTTTGGAATATCTTCCAGTGTAGGAGAGTCATTTAAAATATATGTGAAAAAATAAGAGCAAAAATAATTAATTTTAAAAAGGAGAACATATACAATATACATAAATTTGCCTCATCCCAATTATTTAGTTATCAGTAATAATCACAAGGGATTTAAAAGAAGGAAAGAATCTGAGACAGCCTAACACCCTGCATGGAGTGAACGTTGGTGTAAATGACTGGAAAAGGTTGGCTGATTTGATGAAAACCCAATCAGACTCTCTAGGGAGATATTACTTTCCTCATTATTCCACTGATTGGCCTTATTTCATCTGAAGAATGCAGCACATTCTTTACAGTGCTGGCAAGCCTCTTTAACAATATCCAAGGAAAAAAACCCTATCACCTCTGTAATCGAAACAACAAGGAAATTAACCAGAGTCGCTGTCCTCGGGGAACTGTTACAGAACCCTCCAAAATCTTCTGATGGATTGTCACAGGGAAGCTCTGAGGCAAAGTGGGTGGGATTTTGTCAGATTTGGCAAGCTGCAAAAGCCTCTCATAAATTTGCTAAAAGCAACTAAAACAGCAGGCTTGAACCATAACTCCGCCCTCTGCACTGGAAAAAAAAAATAAATAACACTCGAGTTGTTTCCTTGTAGCAACCTAATCTTAACCAACAGTGACATAATTTACTAAGGGAGTTCGTTCTTGTGATACAAAATTTGTTATGCCCACATCACTGTGCAGGGCTTTAGAATAAAGCAGCAATTTCAAGTCAAGTACAAAACACACTTGTGAAATTTAGTCCGAGAACTGTGTTATCAATGGCCTCAAGCTTGCAATAACTGTTAATTAAGTGTATTTTTCATTATTCTTTAGCAAAGAAGCAAGATTTAATGATGTAAGTTAACAATAAATGATAATTTAGAGTAGTGACAATAGTTTAATTATTCACACACACGTAAAAGTTAACTTCATAACTTATTTCTTAGTAAGAACAAGTTCATTTAAAATATCTCGAACAGTGCGTACAATTACCACACACGTATCTTGCCACACTGTTTTTGTGGATACAAGTCAATTTGCTACAGAAGTCTCTCCTCTGGTAGTAATGAAAGGAAGTAATTCTCAGCCTTAATTTTTTTTGTGTTTGGGAGGAGAACAGAATTTATTAGTGACAGATAGCAATGAGCACACTAGGTTAAAAACTGAGGTCAGAGTCCTCAAACAATGGACCTCAAGATTGCCTAAGCTATTTCCAAACCTTCCACAAAGGCCTTTGTTGAATTACAGGAAATACTGCAGGCAGAGAATAAAAATACAGTTTATGATGGGCTGGAAAATGATTCTCTAAACCTACTTGAACACGAACTTCTGAATGCATTTGAATGTCTTGAGACCATCCATATCCTAAACCTAATCTAGATTAAATGTAGTCAAGAGCCTTTTGTAAGGAAGGTGTTTCTAGGGTTTGTAACATAACAATCGGAAGGGATATCAGCTTGACTCAAAGATTGTGAGTACCCAAGGAAATTATAATCGCAATGCACTTAGAAATGAAGACATTCGAAATAGCCACCCATTAAGTAAGCAATTATGATTCGATCTGTCCAACCAATTCACTTGTTTCAATGCAGTATTCTGTACTTTTCACTCTCATTGCAATGGACAAGACTGAGCACCCAAACAGTCAGCAGTTTTAGCCCGGATTTCCTGACTGGAAATGTGGAGATGTTCCTCAGTTGTTACTGAAAACTCTCAAAACTCTACGTCACGCAGAAAATTAGAATTCAGTAATAGTAGGCCATATCTATTTCCTACTTTCTCCAACAATGTGCCTGAAAACCTGCAGGGATAATATGATGGCAGCCTGATCCGTTGGCCCGATTAGGCTTTTTCTCTTTTAAGATCACATTGTAAAATACAGATACGTGACCAATTAAAGATTTCACAGTATCTTACACCATAAAGAGCTATGAGGGTGTCTATTTTCAAATAAATGTTCCTCTCTTCAAATGAAAAACAAGAAAGAAAAAAGTCAAGGCTGATGCACATTCTTACACCCATAACATAGCAGCTGAGGTAGAGGGAAGGTTAAGATTATGAAGATCATTCCTGTTTGCAAGAACTTTACTGTTTTGAAGGAGCCTTGTTTCTGAACAAGGCCACCTGAAAGTGAGGTCAGGGCCAAGCTACTTATTTGATTTAAACATGAGTAATTGACACCCCCATTTTGGACTCCCACATCCTAGGGTGGGGGTGGCTCTTGGGAAGTCCTTCTTGAGTTTTGAGTGGTTGCAGAATAACAATAGAAAAGTGCAAGGCTACATTCCTTCCTTTGGACTGGCTCAAACATAATTAAATATGCCTTTTTCTTCTGCTGGATTCATATTGCTATGAAAGTCAGTATATTTGTTCTTCTAGCAAACACAAGCTTGACAAAAAAAGAAGGGTCTTATCAGAGTTGCACAATTCAGTATTGAATCTTCTTGGAATGAACAAATACTCTGGGTATAATAGAGCCAGAAAATGTGACTACCTCAGGATATGCTTGTCCATCAGTGCACTGGAAGCAAGGAGACAGCCTGACCTTTGGATCTGTGTTTAGGGAAGTACCTTTGTTAGAAGGTGGTGCCCAAGTTCTGAAGCCAAACATCTGTTTCTTTATAGTAAAAACGCTGCTGTTTTTTGCAGTATCAAGCCCAGTGTCTTGTGTCTGTCTACAAAATTCTGAAGGTAAGACTAAATTCACTGTTTTGGAAGTGATGCTTACTGGGAGCTGCCGAAACTGGAACGATATTTTAAAAGATGACCTAAATAAATTAAATGATTGCTATACTATCAAGCAGCAGCTCTTTTCCTTTCTGGCCCTCAGAGAAAAAAACATTTGAAGGAAAACCATAGGACAAGTGGGAGTGAAAAACATGAGGAGAAAGAGATTCAGTACCACTGAGTACATCTTGAGGAGAAGACACCAGCAGCTCTGTGGGTTTGTGTACCTACTGTAGGGTCTGCAACATGTGTGCTCTTCTTACGCCACTCTATGTTTCATCTTAAGTCACAAAAATGTCTATTCATGGGTCCTAAGGGTGGAACACTTATAGACATTTTTACTTCAGTGGGCTTTGAAGGTCAGAACCATCCCTATGTTACTCTAATAGTGATGTTTGTCCTTTCAGCAATAACTGAATTGTTGGCGATTTAGCGGCTCGGTCACTGCTTTGAAGAGAGGTCTGCATGGCACTTTCCAAGTCCCCATTAGCTCCCATGTACCCCTTCTGGCCCAGAGGCTGTGAGAAGGAGGCAGGCAGAGCGACAGTCCTGAACAAGATACCTTAACCTGAACTCAACGCTGCTCACAATCACACTGTTCTTTGCCCACAACTCAGCCAGACCTTCCTCACATCTGCCTGGAGAAAGACTATCTACATCTCCCCAAAGACATATGATTAACCGCTGATGTATTTATCAAGAGAAAGATGCTCTTGTTTTGGGGAGAAACAGATGTGAAAATGCATTCCAAGATACTGCGAACCACCAGTTTTTCAAGACCACACCTTAAACTACAATATCATGAAGAATTCAGCTGGACAAAATTACCCGTTGCCTTGATGGATCCAGAGTGCTACCTATTATTTATTTATTGTGCTTTTCACTAAAGAAGGCTGATTTTGTAATGATGGAAGATTATAACAGCTGATTGCATTGCACATGACAGGGCTTATATCATATCCACAAAAATTTCAATTAAATATAGCAATCTTGATGTGCCCTGTTGATCAAAGCATTAAAACTGAGATAGGAGATCACCATGCATTTCAACAGTACAGAAATCAGGAGAAAACATCAATAACCTTAGTAAGTACTGCCTGTAAAAAAGTCTTGTTCAACTCCATCCCCATTTCTGAATTTTAAATTAGAATAAACCAAAATACGTCAAATTAGAATAACCTCTGAAATTCCCCCTATATAATTTATTTAAAATTTCCATCTAAAATTCATTAAAATCACTAGCTTGAGCAGAAATTCAACCTGCAGCATATAAGGATGTACAGCTGAGTAAAGTCATTTTTCCTGTTTCATTTAAGCATGGTGTTTGGCTCCAATATTATACATAACATCTCACTAAAGGTAAAAAAAAAAAAGTAAAAAGAAAAAAAAAAGAAAGAAAAAAAGAAATCTCTTGCTCTCCTTTTGGAAAGAAATAGGAAAAAGCAACCTGCTTTCAAGCCCTGTGGAGTCATTTATCTTCTTGTAAAATGCAATCTGACTCACCTTCTAATCCTCTCCAGTTCTCGTTTATCCCAATAAACAGATATTGCCTCTTGTGTGTCCTGACTTGGGTTGCTTAACTCATAATGGGTGTGGTACTTGAAGAAAGCTTTCTCAGATCTGTTTTGGGTGAGGTAAAGTGCTTTGGGATCTGCTCCTTGTTAGGCAAAGATAATAATTAAAAAATAAAAATAAAATTAAAAAAAAATCCCTGCGTGTGCTGTCCAGTTCCCAGAAATGGAAATAAAGCTATATTAACCCATAATAGTCCACTAGAGGTTGTGTGAGCTCTGCTGTTGTTAACCATCACCAATTAAAAAAATAAATAGAAAAAAAAAAAGATTTTTCTATTCTTTCCTAAGTGGTCATAGAAGAGAAGCAGAGAGATTAAGGCAACTGCTTTAATAATATTTGGCCGGTAAAGTTGTACCGATAAAATGGTTGGACAGTTCAGAAAACTATGGAAATACCAACCTCCAGTCAACTTCTGAGTTGTGACTTCAGACTAAACCCAATTCTCAGTCAAATCACTTAAGGTTGTCTAGTTTCCTTTGTAGCCTGGGAAAAATCACAGTTTTTGACCAATTGCTGTGGAAAACTATAAATCAGACTGTGGTCATTGAAAGTTAAACTCAGGTTCACCATATGGTTTGTAAACCTGGGGAATCACTGATGCGTTTTGAGTTTCTGATGAAATCTGAAACGTTAGCTGGTTTCACATGGTTTCAGATTGCCTCGCAAACATTTCAAACCACCCATTCTCTCAAAGTGTAAATTCTTTCATTCATTCCAGAATGTGTTAGGAGATCACAAAGGTAATGTAAGATTAAAAAGAAGAAAAAAGTAGAAACATACAGTTTTCACAACTGTGTATACAACCAGCTTAATGACCCGGACAAATGCACTTAATTAAGCATTTGTGTGCACAATTACCCAGTTTGTGAATAAAGTCTTTACAATAGCGTGTACTAACCGGATGTCAAATGTGCCTAGATTGCATATATCCCACCGTAAAAGCGACCTTACCAAAATGTGGCCTTCAACTTAATCAATTGTTTTATGTATAAAACATCAGATATATTCAGCACATCAGCTTGGTGTAAAACTCAACAACCAACATGGGAGGTTAGGTTTTTGTTTCACAAGATACTGCTGTAACTTGCCCTATGTATTTAGAAGCTGAGAGAGGTTTTCTTTTTTACAGCCAAGCAGGGGAACAGTTTAAAAAAAAAAAAAACAAACTGCATACTTTTTCCATTTTGGTGAGAAACAGTTAATGTTCCATAGTCTTTGATTTATTTATTAAAAGTATTTTACCAGGAAACACAACAGAGACAGGCCTTCTCATTTACAGTGAGACCCCAGAGAGCAGTAAATTTACATACACAAAGGACTAGCATCAACCCCTGAACCTTTAATGTTTATTTTGATAGCCCACCCTGCTGGTAAGGCCTTTTGTTAAGAAGCCAGGTACAACAAGGCAAGGATCCAAACAAACAACACTGGTAGCTTTGTTGACCAGGTCATATGATGTCCTGCCCTTGAACAGTACCCCTTGTCTTTTACCCTTTGCCCCGAGAAAATGAAGTTAGTTAGAGTCCCTGTGGCAGATTTAGCATTTCCTTTCAGTGTCTGCCAATCTATCAAAATTCAGCTACCGCTGTGAACCCATCAACTCGGAGCAAAAAAGAACAAGGCTTACCACGGACCCCCTCAAAGTAGCAATCATTTATCCCTTCCTGAACTTTAGCTGACCTTTGTAAGCACACTAGAAGTTGAAGCATGTAGCACCTTGTCGGGTAGGATCTAGGGGTTTTCTCGCTCCCCACTCAGCCCCAAATGAAAGCTTTTATTTCATTTTATTAATAAAAGTGTTGCATTTAGGAACAACCACTTGAAAGGAAATAAAGTCTTCAGCGAGAGGATGCAATTGCTTTAGCATCATGCAAAAGAATAGAAACAAATATAAATATTCTGTATTTACTAAGCCAGTTAGCATCACTTGTAGAGGAAATAAACAAAACAAGTGGATTCTATTCAAAAAGATTTATCGGAGGGAGGAGGGGAGATATTGTTCACAGAAGACAATGATGCATTTATATACAAATAATTGCAAAGGAAAATGAATCATATAGAACATTCAGCTACAAAACTGAGAATACTGCATAACTACAATATATTGGCTAAATATTGCTGTGGGTTTGTTTTATTTTTTAAAGCAGGAGGAAAATCTAGATTGCAGTACGGGTTATACACAGTGTAACTCCCTCTGTAAATTTAAACTGACCTAAGGGACATAATTACATACATCTCATCATGAGACAATATACTTTTTATTTGTTTGAATTTTATTTGTATTGGTGAAACTGACCCGAAACTGACACAAGTTTATTAGAAAAAGGACTCTCAAAAACAGAGTGGGCTGGTCTTCTTACTTAAGATGGATGTGCCAACTTCTAGTATGATTAGAGAAATGGATAACTCACTAACATCTGTGCAAACTACAATAAAAAGGGATTTAGTGTTACCCCAAGGAAGGTAAAAGAGGCTGTCTGTCCATTAAACGCTTTATTACAGTGCCAGCAGCTTTTTTCTAACTCAGTTATTCCTGCACAGAGCTCAGCACTGTGACTGCCTGTCATCCTTACCAGACAGTGCTTGGGGCTTCGTAGTTTTTTTGTGCAAGGTAGATGACAATCAAATGACTCATTGAGCAGGGAAAGCGCCTGACCCCTAGTGAAGGATTAACTACGGAAAGTGAGTGTGATCATGTCACACCATTACTTAGAATTTTCACAGTCAATTTCTGAAAATATGAGATAACTCCTTAAAGAGACAGCTCTTTCAGGAAGTGCTATGAGCCAGCAGAAATTCCCTTCCAGTACAAAGGCAGACAGTGCCATCACAGAGACATCTGCTTAGCTGCTCAGTGTAAACCAAACACTATCCTTCCCATGATAGCAGACAAGGTTAAGAGTGAGCAAGACAGAAATCAGACGGCTTAGAGCATTCAGGTGGTCTAGGCAGAAAGCAAAGTGATATGAGGGAAGACTATTAAATTCCATGTAGTGGCACAGTCTCCCTTCTGGTTAATACAAGGCCTTTTAAAATATGAACATTAAAAACTCTGAGAAAATGTAGCTGGACATTTCATGTGATCCCTCTTTTACATTAAAGAGAGAAACTCTCAGCATGCCACATGAGTGCAACTGTCCAGCAACCGCCTGACAAACCCATTGAAAACGGCAAATGTTTTACGACGCCTGCAAACCCACATAGACTGTGTCACATATGGGAATGCCTGTTCCTCCATGGCACAGCTGGACTGCTGTAAGGAAATCTCAAGAAAAACCACAGAAATACTGTTGGGTTCACCAGCAGCATTAAGCCCCAGCTTGTTGTCTCTGTGAACCTATTATCACTTTCTCACATTAAAACCCCCTCGTGGTATAAGAAGAGAGGCTTGACCCATTAATCAGCAAAGGAAGGGCCCATTTGCTCTGTTTTTACATAACACATTTCTTTCATGCACGGTTCTAAATGTGAGATTCATCAAGTTTCCACCAAAAAAAAAAAAAAGTAATTCAGCCTAAGAACCTCAAAGCTTGGGTGTGCCAAAATGAGTTAACATCTGCTGCCGCCTGAATCTAATTGAAATGATTCATTATAAAATTTACGGATCTGCTTAATGATTTTGTATTTCTTCTTCAGAATCACCTTGTTCATTATCTCACCTTAGGTAGGCTAAATTCAGCAGAGCTGTAGTTTTCCTAACTGGCTGGAGTTTTTATACAACAGTACCTAAATAAAAGGAGACTGATTTTTCCTTTGACATTGTGTTTGTGATTATTTTATTATTTATTGGGGGAGGGGGTGTGGGGGTGTGAATCGACTCCCTCAGAGAAAACCTCCGTCATCATTGAACAGAGACCCACTAGGGGCACCTTGGAAATTTGGACCCTTTTACTAGAATCAAGGCTTGAATAGCAGTTTAATTTATAGCAGTTTTCTGGCTGATGGTGTTTTGCTCTCAGGTAAGGTCATCTCAATATATATCCCTTTAGAGAAAGCCAACACAAGAATCTTTTTATGCTTTTTTATTTTCAAGTAGCCAACTATTCAGCTGCTAAAATGTAAGTCACATACAGAATGTATGCACGTTTGATTCTATGCTGTTTTTTTTTAAAGGGAAGATCCTTTATGTGTATAAAAAAGAGAAAACTGAAAGCAAAAAAACGAATAAGCATGTGAATAATTAGATCAGAGATAGATGCCACCTTTTCTCAGTGTTGAAACTGTGAGGGGAAAAAAAGTGCTACCATATAATTGACATAATTGATCTATTTTTTTCCCTTTTTTGCTGCAGTAATTTTTTATGCATGCCATTGTTGCTGTTATTATCCAAGATGTGATCTTGTGTGGTTGATAATACTGACTAGATATGAATACTGGTAAGTACCAGCCAATCACAAATCTATAGTGTCTATTTCTGCATCACCAGGTGCTATCTCATGGGAAATATCCTCTTTTTTGGCAGGCACACAGCGCTCTGCATTATCTGTCATTTTCATTAGATTCAAGCTACAGCTGAGCCAAAAAGACTTAGTTCTAGCATATGTGCTCAAAATGGCCAAGATGAGATTGTCCAAATTCACCCTTTCAGGATAGTATTATAAAACAACTGGAGCTAAAGCTAAAAATTAGAGCTAGCAAAGTATATGAATTACATTTGGGAAACTGCAAACACCATAAGCTCAGAAGATTTCCAGCTTATCACAGTCATCACCTCCAAAAGCTCCAAGGAGCCTAAGTCAGCAATTTCTGTTTTTCAACACTTCTTTTGTACAGTCTAAATGTGATGATGTCAACAAAGAAGAACAAGGACATCACAAGAAGACGAAATCCTTCTGTTTTCCAGTGGCTCAGAAAACCACAGCAAGACGCCACTGATTACATGCAAATGCCATATTTAACAGGTCAATGTTATTATATTCTGAGTCAGCACTAATATATTAGTTGGGACTGTTGTTTATTAATAATTCTGTAGCTAAACTATATGAAATGGGACCATGAGCCTTTCTTCAATTACAATAAAATAGTAATACTGTATCCTCCATCTAATGAGGACAGGCTTAATTGGGATGGTTGCTTTATTAAGATACCTCCCAGGAAACTAATTTGGTATAATGTTAGTGAATAGCTGTGACTGCTGTTTAATTGGGATGGTACTAACAAAAACTGTGCTTAATGGGGATACATTTGGTCAGTACCAAGGGGTTAAGTGATACTTAACTTGGTGTTAAATGGGTGTGAAATTTTGAGTTTTGTTCTTTTAATGAAGACATAGTTAACTAGGGGTCAAGCCAGGAAAACAGAGAGGAAAATGAAATTCTGTACCTATCATTTTTATCCTCTCAATGCATTGCAAGAACTTTAAAAATGGCAAGTGACTCCTTAGTAGCACTGATTCACTTCCTTGGTTATAATTTCTTTCTGTTAAAATTTATTAGTAACTACCTTTTAACTTGATGTGTTTTCACTGAAAGAAGATTTCACGACTGATTTCATATGATTTCATTTTGGGTGGTCACTTAGCCAAGGGCCATGAAGAAGCCTTTAGTCCACTTAAATCTGTTCTAATTTCATGAGCTGAAGCACAAGCCGTCTGTTACCCCTATAC